>NC_066583.1:48776882-49076882 GCF_024323335.1 Lathyrus oleraceus
GTGATCCATATTTAATTGCTCACATAATTATTATAAAATAATTGAAATGATTAATGATTAATTAAACGTGGAGGCGTTGACCAGTTTACATAATTAGGTAAAAACCTGTTTAATTAAAGTAGTTAATTATTTTCACAACAGTATTAACAAAACCAAGAAGAAATATATATATAAATAGAAACAGCCAGGTAGAGAGAAAGAGAAGGATAGATAGAACAGACTCTCTCTCTCGAGGCTTTTAATTGTTGAGATCTTTTTGCTTTTCTCAAAAAGCCAAAACAAACAAAACTTATCTTTCTCATATCTTCCTCTTATCAAGGATAAAAGTGTAGCAACTTTTGGTGAGTGAAAATGGGTACTGGATGGAGGAGAGCCTTTTGTACACGAGACCCTGAATCTACTATATCAGATAACAAGAAGAACCGAAGCCCAAGCCCAAGCCCGAGAAGCTGTGCTCGGTTGAGTTTTCTTTCCGGAGGCACTCCACGGTTGAATCAATCTCAACCAGCTTCAAGTCCAAGTCTGCGATGTCGTACAATAACTGAAGCAGCTTCTCAAACAAATGATAGCCCCAGATTTCAAAGCAAAACCAACATTCCAAGGGCAACTAAATCTCCTAAAGCAAACTCAGTATCGAATCCAAATTCTCCTCGCTCACCTTTGAAGTTATCTCTCTTCAAAAACAGCTTCAAATTCAGGGTATAGATAATACTTTTCATTCATATTCTTTTTTTATTTAAAATTTGATGAGATCCAATTCCAAACAATGAATGATATTGATTTTTGATTTGATTTTTTGAAATCAGAGTAGCTGCGGAATCTGTTTGAATAGTGTGAAAACGGGACAGGGAATGGCGATTTACACGGCAGAATGTGCACATGCTTTTCATTTCCCGTGCATCGCAGCACATGTGCGCAACCATGCTACTCTCGTTTGCCCCGTCTGTAACGCCACATGGAAAGACGTTCCGCTGCTAGCGGCGCACAAGAATCTCGCTGCTCCACAGTCTCATACAACCGATGATAATTCCAATGCACGTGATTCAAAACAAACGGAAAATCCTTCTCCGGTTTTCAGAACCAAGAACTTGAATCAGTCTCAGCAACAACAACAACTTCAACCACCAAAGCTATCTGAATCAACGAGATCTTACGACGATGATGAGCCTCTCCTTTCTGCTAACGCCGGTGGTGGAAGGATTATCACTATTCCTGAAGTTGATGAAAACGAAGAAGACGAAGAGGATGACAACGGTGAGTTTCAAGGATTTTTCGTTAACACGAAATCTACTTCGTCTAACAAATCTTACTCAGACGATATACAATCCGCTGACGGAGATTCAAGAACTGTTCAGGTGAAGTTAATGCCAGAGTGTGCAGTCGTATCAGTTTCCCGAACACACGAAACATACGCTTTGGTTTTAAAAGTGAAAGCACCACCGCCGCTCCGCGGCGGAAGCAGCACTCTGGATCCCTCACGGCGAGCGCCGATAGATCTCGTTACGGTGCTAGATGTTGGTGGAAGCATGAGCAGTGCAAAGCTTCACATGCTAAAGCGCGCGATGCGTTTGGTTATTTCCTCTCTAGGACCAGCTGATAGGCTTTCGATTGTGGCTTTTTCCGCTATTTCCAAACGACTCTTACCATTGAGAAGAATGACGGCTCAAGGTCAGCGTATGGCCCGGCGCATCATCGACCGGCTTGTCACCGGTGAAGGAAACAGTTTGGGTGAGGCTTTGAGGAAAGCAACAAGAGTATTGGAAGATCGTAGAGAAAGAAACCCGGTTGCTAGCGTCATGCTATTATCCGACGGTCAAGATGAAAAGGTTCATAACAGTAACAAACAAAATCAACGGAAGACATGGAGCCACGCATCTTCGACCCGGTTCGCTCACATTGAAATACCGGTTCACGCATTTGGGTTTGGTAGTAAAACCGGTTACAGCCACGAACCGGGGGAGGATGCTTTTGCCAAATGTATCGGTGGGCTTTTGAGTGTTGTAGTTCAGGACTTGAGAATTCAATTGGGCTTTCAGTCTGATTCAGCACGGGCCGAAATTAGTGCTATCTATTCCTGCAGCGGAAGGCCGACGCTACTGAGCTTAGGAGCCGTACGGCTCGGCGATTTATACGCTGAAGAAGAAAGAGAGCTATTGGTTGAGATGAGAGTTCCAGCTTCAGTTTTGGGTGCGGGGACCCACCATATGATGACGGTACGGTGTCTTTATAAGGACCCCGCAAGTCAAGAGATAGTATACGGTAGAGAACAGGGACTTACAGTGCAGCTACATCAGAACCAGTCTCAGACGGTACTACGATCATCACAAACCAGGATCGAAAGGCTGAGGAACCTGTTCATAACTACGCGAGCCATAGCTGAGTCAAGGAGGCTTCTAGATCATAACAGTGACTACACCAGCGCTCATCATTTACTATCTTCGGCTCGTGCGCTTTTGATTCAATCTGGCTCGGTTTCGGCTGAACAGTACGTGCGCGGCTTGGAAGCGGAGCTTGCAGAGCTTCATTGGAGGAGACAGCAAGAACAGGTTCATGTTGAGGCTCAGCAGCAACAAGTGATGCAAAGAAGAAGAGGAGTTGAGAGAGATATGAATAATAATATGGTGGATGAAAATGGTGAGCCGCTTACACCTACATCGGCTTGGAGAGCGGCTGAGATGCTGGCTAAGATGGCTATGGTCAAGAAGTCTTTGAATAAAGTCAGCGATTTACACGGCTTCGAAAATGCTAGGTTTTAATTTTTTTTTTTTTTGGTTTAACAAATTTATTTTCTTTCTTTAATTTTGAAAATTATGTAAATTTGAGGGGAAGAAAACAATTGGGAATGGAAATGGAGACAAAGTGGTAGCAAACGGCGCGGCCCTTTGTGCATAAGAAGATGGGAGTGTATGGCCCACTTTAAAATGGGAGAATTTGATTGGTTGTTGATCATATCTTTTTGTCTTCTCTTTTATATATATTGTTATCAATTTTAATTATTTCCTTTTGAAGATCATAGTCCATGAGATTCTGATATACACAAAATCCTTTACAACTCAAAACCTACGTTGACATGGGGATTTTGTTTTTGTTTTTATAGCTGTTTTTCTTCTCCTTTTTAAATATGATTTTCCTTTTATGTCAATTTCTTGAGGATTTTGGCTGTGGTTTTATGTAGTGGATAATATGTGTGGGCTAATAATTAAGGTGTGGAATAAGGATGGGTTTAACATGATCTTTTGGATGAAATACAATACATGATAGAGCCCAATGATGAATGAATGATTGCATTCTCCATGGCAACTTGATGCTTTTTCTTTTGGAGTAGTAGTATCTTTTTTTGGAAATACCTTACCTTAACAATGTGGAAGGGACCCCAAAATGTTAGAATGCCCTAAAAATCTAGATCTCAGTGATCATGATATTGGATAAACATTATTTTTATTGGAAATCGAACTCAGTATTTTTTAAATCTCCATTTCGTGTAGCAGAAATTCGTTTATCACTCGAGTCCAAATATTTGGTTAAACGAGACTAATCTTACCTATAGAATAAAAAAGATGCAAATATACAGTTTATTCAAAGAGATTCTTAATCACTTATAGTTGCAACTTATCTTACATACTATTTCGGTATAATTTAGATAGTCATAAGTTTTCCTTTATCCAATTACTTTGATGTTTTTCCTTCGATATCTCAAAAAGTTATGTCATCACAATTATTTTTCATGTAATCACCTATTATCTTTGTGTCATGATATGTTGATGAGATATTTTGTCATCTACCTGAAAGGAATGATAGGTGCAAAGTCTCAAATTACCAACACCTTTAGACAGATATGAATGAGGGTTAAGTCAAGGTTAGAAGTTGTTGATAAATACAAAAGGCCAACTACATGTAACATTGAAAGCACTCCTCAATCACAATCGCAATCAGCAAGCTTATCTTTTCCTCTATTTGACAACAAATTCCAGCTACTTTGTGAAAATAAACAAGAGATTGAGGGGGGCAATTTATGCTAGTTTGCTCCAAAATAGGATCTTAAGTAGAGACCAGAGTCGTGGAGCCCTATAAGTTTCTCACTTGTCTAAATCCATCACTATCTAGCCTTTCAGTTATTGCCAGGGCCTGCTTGTTTTGGTTTTATTCTTGCTAGTGTAGTAGTAGTAGTAATTACTATCAACCTTACTTAGCTAGCTACCACTAAAACAACAACGTTGGTATAGACATCATTGAGGGGGCATGCTTGTTATTATGTCATTTGGCATGTCTATTACTCCAAAATAAAATGCGAGTAATTTTTTTTCACTTCTATTGTAAAAAAAAAACCTCTATTGAACAGAAAATAAAGGAAAACAAGCCAAATTTTCTGTTTATTATTAATAATATCTTTTTCTATTGATATATTATCAATGATCTAATAATTTAATTTATTTCAAAAAAATTAATTTTTTACGATAAAAACTAACTAAAGATAAAATAACTTCAACACTTCTCTTCAAATTGGTAACTGAATATCAATGATTATAAATAAATTGGATGAATAGTTCGGTTGGTAAACTTTTGTTAACACATCCTTAACTATAGAAATGTAAGATATAGAGGAGTACTTTTATCTCCGGGAAAGATTTTGTGCAGTAAAATCACATCCTTCCCTTTTTTTCATTAATTACAGTAAAAATGCTATTAAAAAGAATCAAGGGTAATGATGTGCACTTTATTTTCTCTAATGAAGTTAACACCAAAGACAATCCAAATCTAAATATAGTTATCTTTTATTTTTCAACTTTTCTTTGATAAAATGCCGGTCCATCTCGATGTGTTTTGTTTTGTCAGGGTTGAACATGAATATGTTTAATACGAACTAATAGTCGATTTGTTTCTATAAAAAACTTTATATGACTTCACAATATATATTCAGATCTTATAGTTTATATTTCACCCACAATAGTTCAATAATTTCTAGTGTCATAGCTCTACATACTGCTTTATCACATGATCGAGTCACTACACTATGTTTCTTACTTCTCCGAGTAACAAGACTTTCGCACAAAAAAGTACAACAACCAGAAATAAACCTTCAATCTTTTATTGAATATGCATAATCAACATAAGTATTCCTCCGTAGTTAGATTTCCACCTCTTTTGTACAAGAGACCTTTTCTCGAAGTGGCTTTGAGATATAGTAAAATTCAATCAACAACTTGTAAATGCCTTGCTATTAGGTCACACATTAACTGACTCACTACACTTACTGCATAAGTCAAATATGGCTTAGTGTGTACCAAATAAACTAAATTTCACACTAATTTATGATGTTGTGTCTTATTTATGGTTCAATGTGTTGTGCATGTAATGTCTCATATTTTAATGATAACAACTGATAAAAGAATGGACCATAAACATCATAAGTTAAGAAGCAAACACGAGATAAAGGGTTCAATATTTCAGTTGAAAGAGCTAATCAAAGTTAAACCAATAAGGAATTGAAGTCGCAAAGTTGAGAAAACTTGCTTGATCTTACAATTGGTGATTTATCTTGTAGTTTGATCAATGAAATGTAAATGAAGCAAGAGTAAGTCTTGCACTACTAAGGCGATGAACACACACACACACACACACAACACACACACACACACACACACACACACACACACACACACACACACACACACACACACACACACTCCCGCACTTACACCGCGCACACGCAGACACACACACACACATGCACACACTCATACAAGTCTTTCAAACTTTTTTAAATTATGTTCTTCTAATGGAAAAATGTTAGACACAATGTTTGAGACAATGTGTATGACAAGTTAACTGCATAACAAACAAAATGAAATTGAAATATAAATAACACAAGAATTGGTAACACAGTTCAGTGCAAAATCACATACGTCTGAAGAACGTTAACCCAATGAAAGGAAATTCACTTTTAATAGTCAAAAGTACAAATTAGACTTAGTTGAACCCTCATAGTTAGAAGTCTCTTTTCCTGATACTACCCGTGAATTTTTATTCAGGACTCCCTATAGAAAGAACTTCATTCCTAATAGTCAGAAGTACAATTGGTCTTATCTGAAATAACTTCGTCTAATGTCGCTTTCATAATACTATCCTTGAAGATTCGATCAGACTCTCCCTAAATCTGAGACACCTCTCACTTTCACTCAAATACTCTCCCAAGTGTTTGGACAATTTCATAAGTATAAGAATGACGATATGAAATTACAATTCAAATACTCCATTCCTTAACAGATTAATAAGACTCAAGAATAAAGTATTACAAAACAAAAACTAGACTTAACTAAAACTCTCCTATAAAGTAGATATTTTCTCTGAATTTCCGAGTCTTTACAAAGGAGATTGCCTCCTTATATAGTCATAATGATCCATATAGAAATCCCATTAGGATTTAGGTCTTGACTGCGGCTGGAATCTCAAAAGTACAAGGGATCGATCTTCAATAATGGTTGATTGCAAATCTTGATTGATCAAATATGAATTTCTTTGAGTTTATCTGAATTTATTTGAGATTAAACCTTCCCCAAATGAACTTTATCAATCAAATCTTTATTATGATAATTGAGATCCTTGGTTGATATAAATCTTGAACAAATAAGAATGTCAAATGCAATCTTGCTAAAAATAGATTTTTTTTCCAAATCCAAACATGTGCTAACACACTTATATCTCTGACAGAACAAAAAGGAAAAAAATCTTAGAAGGAAGAGATATACTTCAATTTATCTTGCGCCCAAGCAAACAACCAACGACAGGATGTCTAGGACGTTGTGCTTGACATCTTGCTTTCTGCATCTCTGCATATAGCCAATTCTGAATCTTCATTAAATTAAATCCAATACTGTCTTTACTTGACATAAATAGGAATTCCAATAGTCTTTAATAGAGATCTTCTTATTAAGTGCAAAACCAAGTCTTGTAATAAATGCAAATCCAAATCTCTTGTTTAAACCATATTAAATTAAGATCTTATCCAAATAAATATATGATTTAATCAAATCTTTTTCCAAACTGATTTAGATTAAAATGATTTTTGTTCTAAAGAAAACTTTAACATACTTTTGGAAGAATTAAAATTGAAAAAATATTGAATAAAATCGGAAGTAAATCAAAACTCAATCTTGTTGAGATATTAGATATAATCCAAGTTGAGTTATGTGGCCCAAGCCTAAAGCTAATTAGAGTTTAGGGTTTGCTACTTAGTTTGTTATTTTACTTAGTAGTCAAGTCACTTAGGTGTATATAAATAGATACTTTATAATTCAGTATTATCATTTAATTTAATAATGCAATCCTTATTTCTTTATTCTCTCTTTCTCTCCTCACTAAAAGTGCCTCACACACTAACAAATTCGTATCTAGAGCTCCGGTTAGATTCTTGATTGTGTTTTCAAGAATCGCATGTTAGAGACCATGTTTCCGGATTGTGGGTTGTTGTTGATCAATCGCTGTAAATATGAATGGAAACGAAAATTAACCAAATCCCTTCCAACTCTTGACGGCAAGAATTGGGTTCGATGGAGAAAATAGATGCAATCTCTATTTGGCTTTCATGAAACCTTAGAAGTGGTTACTAATGGTGTTCTTGTGGTTGGTCAAGATGCAACTGATTCATAGAGATCCTCTCACAAGGATGCCAAGAAGAAGGACTGCAAGGCGGAGTTTTACATCCAATCGACGATTAATGCAGATAATTTCAAAAGAATCGCTCATGCTGAATCAAAGAAGGAGGCATGGGATATTCTTGTCAAGTACTATGAAGGAGGTGAGAAAGTCAAGGTTATCAAGTTGCAAACTTTGTGACGATAATATGAATTATTGTTGATGGGAGAAGACGAAAATATTGTAGGCTATGTATCGAAGGTAAAGAAACCCGTCCATCTCATGAAGGGTTGTTGTGAAACCCTAACTAATAAGATGATAATTGAGAAGGTAATGCATACATTGACCTCTCATTTTGATCATGTTATCATAGCTATTCAAGAATACAACAATCTTGAAACCCTAAAACTGATAGATTTGGTTGGTTTGTTGAAGTGCATGAGATTAGGATTGTCGAAAGGAAAGGAGTTCAAGACTCGATACAAGCACTACAAGCTCAGTCATGGAAGAAGAATGATGGTTCCGACAAGTTCAAAGGAAAAATTGACAAGACTCAAGGTAAGAATTCTTGGTTGAATCCTCACAAGAATAAGGTCGATGATAAAGCTTCTGAATATTCGAAAAGAGGAGAAGGAAATTCCTTTCAGAAAGACAAAAAAGAGAAAAAATGTGGGTAATGCTATAACTGTGAAAAATGGGGTCACTTGGCCAAACATTGTTGGTACATGAAAGACAAGGGATCGAAAAAAGGAAAGGACGAAGGAACGAACCTTTCACATTAAGATTCAAATGATTTTTATGATATGATGGCTATGGTTGCAGTTGCAAATGACTATGTTGAATCCAAGATCTGGTTCCTCGACTCAGGCTGATCGAATCACATGACTGGTCAAAAAGTATGGTTAGTAGATTTTGACTAGTTGAAGAAGAGCAAGGTCAAACTTGCTGATAATAGCTCATTCCAAGCTGAAGGTACTTACAACATAGTTATTTAAAGGAGTAATGAAGTGAAAGCCTTGATCAAAGATGTACTTTATGTCCCTCGAACGAAGTGCAATTTGCTAAATGTTAGACAACTAGTCAAAAATGGGTTCTCAGTGGTTATGAAAGATGGAGCCTTAGAACTTTTCGACATCCAGAATAACTTGGTCTTGAAATCTCCTATGTCGAAGAATAGAACATTTAAGGCCAAGATCAGTTCGACTGAGGTACAATGTCTGAAAACAATTGCCGACCATAAAAATAGTTGGTTACGTTATCTGAAGTTTGGCCATATGAATTTTAGGTCGCTCAATTAACCGATCTCTCAAGATATGGTAATTGATATACCAAGTATTGAGATGCCTGAAAAACTCTATGAGGATTGCCTAGTCGGAAAGCAGTCCAAGAAGTCTTTCGTTTCGACTATGCCAATGAGATCCTCCTACATACTCGAAGTTGTACATTCAGACATATGTGGTCCTTTTGAGGAGCATACCATTGGTGGAAACAAGTATTTTGTTTCATTTTTCGATGATTTTAGTCGAAAGATATGGATCTATGTGATCAAGATAAAGGACGAAGTATTCAAAATCTTTAAGAGATTCAAGATGCTTATCAAAAACTAGAGTGAAAAGAAGATCAAGGTTCTGCGAACAAATGTAGGTGGAGGATACACATCCAAGATATTTAAAACATTATATACAGAACATGGTGTTGATCATGAGGTAGCTTCTCCTTATACTCCTCAACATAATCGAATAGCAGAAAGAACAAACATGACCATATTGGACATGACGAGATGCATGTTGAAGCAGAAGAATTTGCCAAAGTCCTTATGGGGTGAAGCTGCTTCGACTGCTGTTTATATGCTGAACATGTTCCCTACCAAGAAAATAAAGAAAAAGGTTCCTGAAGAAGTATGGAGTGGAAAACGAACATCGGTGAGTCATCTAAAGGTGTTTGGCTCTATGTGTTACAAGCATGTTCCTGATGCAAGAATAAGGAAGCTTGATAACAAGAGTGAACCTATGATTCTGGTAGGATATCATAAGATTGTAGCATACAGGTTATTCAATCTAATTAATCAGAAGATTATGTTAGTCGAGATATTATGATTGATTAACATTATGTCTGGGATTGGAATTCTAGTAATGTAATTGATAAGCCATTGATGAGCTATGATTTCGATAAAGCAAGTAATGATGTTGAAGACTATGAAGTGGTTGGTGATGATGAAGTCACAATAGATGAAGAAGTATTTAATTTTGCTTTACTTGAAGGTGCTGAACCAATCAACTATAAAGAGGCTTTAAATAAGATGAAGTGGATGTCTGCTATGGTAGAAGAGTTTCAAGCAATCAAAAGAAACAACACATGGGAGTTGGTCGAACTGCCAAGACATACAAAAGTTATTGAAGTGAAGTGCGTGTTCAATTTGAAACACAATGTTGATGGATCGATAGAAAGACATAAGGAGAGATTGGTAGCTTAAGAATTTCTTTAGCGAACAGGACTCGACTACTCTAAAGTCTTTGCACTTGTCACAAGATTAGAAACTATTCGACTAGTGGTAGCCTTGGCATGTAAGCAAGGTTGTTCGACATTTCACTTAGATGTGAAATCAGAATTTTGGAAAAGACCTTTGGATGAAGAGGCGTATGTCACACAACCTCCTGGGTTTGTGATTCAGGAGGAAGCAAGGAAAGTATACAAGTTACACAAAGTGCTATATGGTCTCAAGCAGACACCTACAACATTGAACAAGAAGATTGACTCATACTTGGTCGAATTGGGATTCGTTAAATGCAAATCTGAGTATTGTATCTATGTTCAGGTTATAGCACAAGATATAACAATCATCTACTTATATGTCGATAACTTTATAGTAACTGGAAATAACTTGAAGAACTTGTCAAAGTTTAAAGAGATGATGAAGAAGGAATTTAAAATGTCGGATCTGGGAAAGTTGTCATACTTCCTAGGCATGAAATTTCAAATGTAGAAGCAAAGTATGGTGCTACATCAAATAAAGTATGTCAAAGAGATACTCAAGGGATTCATGATGAATGATTCGACTCCTGCATCTTCGCCTATCGAACCAAATTTGAAGTTGGATAAGCATGGAGAGGAAGACAAAGTCGATGCAACTTTGTTCAAACAAATTGTGGGATCTCTGAGATATGTGTGCAATAGTTGACATGATATATGTTTCTCAATCGGATTAGTGAACAAATATATGAGTGCACCAATGGTTTCACACATGAAGGCTGGAAGAAGAATCCTGAGATACTTAAAAGAATCGACAAACTATGAAATTTTAATTCGACGAGACTCTAAAAGCAAAGAAACTATGGTTACTTGTTATTCAGATGCTGATTGGTGTGGAGATAAGGAAAATCGAAGAAGCATTGTCGGGTATTTATTTCAAGTATTTGGTGCCCCAATCTCATGGTGCTCAAGAAATAAACCTTTGGTGGCATTATTATCGTGTGAGGCTGAATATATAGCAGGATCATATGTTGCGTGTCAAGAAATTTGGATCAGATATGTGCTGGAAGAGATCAAGGTAGGAGTGAAGAAACCTCTGGTACTGCAGATTGACAACAAGTAAGCCATAAATCTTGTGAAGAATTCGGTTTTACATGGAAGAAGTGTAGCGGTAAATTCATGACCAATAAGTTATTGGTGAACTTAACATCAATAAAACCAGAGTCGCCACCGCGCTTTCATTATTTCCAACGGAAAAGGGAAAAGTACGAACAAAACCTAAAGATAAGAAGTTTTCAAATCAAAACTAATAAAACGCCAGAGATTACAGGTAAGGGGGTTGGTTACATAGAGGGAAGGTGTTAACACCCAAAATGTCCTAGGGAGCCCTTTTTTTGTGTGTATATGTGTTTTGGTATAAAAATAACGTTTGCAATAAATAGAGTGGAAGGATGAGAAAAGAATTCATTAATTATATTTTTGTGTTTGACAAGACCTTCAGACTTGTGCCTACGTACCAACATAAAAATGAGGGATCAAAACCTCATAGCTCGTGATATCAATTTTAAAGTGAGTGAGTTGCTTTTAACAAAAAGTTTAAGTTTAAAAGAGGAACAAATGGCCTAAAAAGGTTTGCATGAGTGTTAATTCTTTTTGGATTTTGAAATTTTAAGTCAATATGATTATATTCATTTACAAATTTGATTAAGAAAAAGAGTTTAAAAATGCAATGGCATAAGGCCAAGGTTTCTAATATGCAATCAAGTCTAAGTTTAGAAATCACAAGCAAAGAAGATTTTTAAAAGGAGGGAGAGATTTAAAATTTAAGAAGTGGGGAGGAGATGAAGAGACTAATCTTAATCAAAAACTTTAAAGTTAAGAGTTGAAAAGATCTGACCAATAGGATGCAATCCATTAGACAAGAATGTCATATAGAAACCTAATTTTCCATTGGACTTTAGAATCAAGCAATATCAATACAAAAATAGCAAGATGAAGAACAAGACATCAAATAAAGATAGCCACATCCAAGCTAGAAACTCCATGATCTTATTCATAATCTCCCATGTATCAGACGATCTACTCCTTGAATGGCTCACAATAGCTCACTAGGCACAAGTTCAAAGTAACAGATTCATTAAAATCATGTTGAATATGAACTCAAATGGATCTTCAATATTTGCATCAGATGAAAGTTCACTTCACAAGCACTTGGTTTCAAGAAAGTTGGCATTGGCCAAGTCCTTTTGCATAAGGAGTGTTGTAACACCCCGATAAAATAAGATAATTATTTAAATTGAGTTAATAATATATTTATTAATTTACTTAAATAATTGGAATTATTATTATTATTGGAATAATAATTATTGGAATATTATTGGGATTATTATTATTGGATTATTTTTATTATTATTATTGGAATAAAGTAGAAATCAGTAAAAAGGTTCCATTGGGTAAAAGAGTTATTTTTCACGTGAAAAAGGAAAAAGGAGACAGAAAAGTGGAAAAGGGCAAAGAGCCAGAGAACGAAGGTTGAAGGAAGGAAAAGCTTGGAGCTCAGAGATTTCCGGATTAACTCAGGTAAGGGGGGTTTATCATCGTTTAATGGGTATTATGGGATAATATGTAATGGGTAGTGATAAACCATTGATTTACCTCTGATTGGAAAAATTGTGTTGAAAATTGTGAACTTTTAGGATGAACGAATCTGGATTAAAATTGAAGAAAATTCGTAGGAATTAGATGCAATAGTGTTAGGAATTGTGAGATTGAATAAGATATAATTTGTGTTGATGATATGAACGAATAATGCGTAAAATTGGACTGTGGAAGGTTGAATTGGATAGATCTCGTAGCAGAGAAAGCCATTGCAGATCTGGAAATTCTGGTTTCTGGTCATACACGTATGGCACTAGGCAATACGCGTATGAGATGGGCTGGTACGCGTATGGCACTAGGCAATACGCGTATGGATGAGGGAGATGATGTTTTGAACGTGTTTTGGTCTCTGTTGGTACGCGTATGGGGATGTGGTACGCGTAGCATACGCGTATGGGATGGTGTTACGCGTATGGGTTTTGGTCAGGAAATGGGCCATACGCGTATGGACATGGGGCATACGCGTATGGGCAGGATTGTGATTTTCCTGAGCTGTTGTTGTGCAGTTTTGCACTGTTCAGCTGAGTAACGTAATTCAGCTGATGTATGATATATTAGGGATCATTTCCCGTTGTTTTGAGTAGTATAGGTATTAGTAGAGTGTGCTAATACTGTGGTTGTTCTTTGGCATGATCTGATATGCTTATGTGATAAAAATAATGATGATGTGTGATGGTATGCATGATGCTGTGAATGTATCAGTTATGTGTGCATTTGTGAATAGACTGTTTTATGGCTTAGAGTGTGAGCATATGACTATTCTTGAATTGTGGTTGATGATTTAACATTGCTAGGTGATTAGCATGCATATTGTGGCCTTATGGTGGTAGCTAATTCCCATTGTGAGGAATTAGTGAGTTAGTCATTATGGACTGTTGTTGATGTTTGCATGCTAGATGATTAGCGTGCATAGCATGGCCCATTTGGGGTGGTAGCTAATTCCCATGGTGAGGAATTAGTGAGTGAGTCACTAGGTCTCAAATGAGTGGGACTAGTGGGCTTGGTAGCCGTGCCTGGATTTGGACGGTGAGGTTGAACTATATGTTCACGAAGAGTCGGTACCGCATGCATGGAGTCTCATTGCATAATATGTGTATGGCGTATAATATGAATGGATGTATTCCAATATTATACGTGTGTTTGTGTTGATATTGAGTATGAGCATGAATTGTATTGGTATTGAGTATGATATTTGAATTGATGTGCCGTTACCGAACGTGTGATGTGATTAGGGTGATTAATGTGTTAAATTACTTAGCATTACATGATGTTTTATAATGCTTATTATATCGATTGAGGAACTCACCCTTACAACTATTTTTCAGGTAACGAGCAGTGATTGAGTAGAAGCTAATGCTTGGAGTCTAGTGTAGTCTCCTTAGTGGGTCATGCTCTGATAGATGTAACATCGGGAGGGAACATTTTAATTGTGTTGTTGATGTTTGTTGAACCAGTTTACATGTAGTATGTTACATGTTTTGAATGATCGATTTGATCTCTATCCGCTGCGTATTGTGCAATACTTTATGTTTTGAGTTAAATAATGAGCATGACTAAATATTATGGTGATTGGTGTGAAATAATTGTGTGACACCCTTGATTGCATGTTTACTCTGATTTATCTTTGTTATTTTAATTAAATATTTGGGATATTTTAGAAGGGTGTTACATTAGTGGTATCAGAGCATAGTCGGTCGAGTCGAGTCGTAATTATTCTGTTTCCCCTGTACGGGATAGGTGTTGTATAACCCTATCAGTACTTATTGTTTTAGTTTGTTGGGTTTTCAGAATAGAGATGGCTGGAAGAGGTAGAGATGATGCTGCGATTGCTGAGGCTCTGGGTATGCTAGCTGGAGTACTTGGAGGGAATCCGAATGTTATGGGAATGGGAGCTGCTCGTCAACTGAGTGAGTTCCAGGAGAACAATCCTCCAATGTTCAAGGGAGCATACGATCCAGATGGCGCTCAGAAGTGGTTGAAGGAGATCGAGAGGATCTTCCGAGTGACTGAGTGTGCCAAAAATCAGAAGGTCAGGTTCGGTACGCATATGCTGTCAGAAGAAGCAGATGATTGGTGGGTTGCTACCCGCACTGAGTTGGAAGCTGCTGGAAGTACTGAGATCACTTGGACTGTGTTCCGAGAGAGATTCCTGAGGAAGTACTTTCCAGAGGATGTCAGAGGAAAGAAAGAGATAGAGTTCTTGGAATTGAAGCAGGGCAACCGGTCTGTTACTGAGTATGCTGCTAAGTTCACAGAACTGTCGAAGTATTACACTCCCTATGCTGAGGCTGCTGGGGAATTTTCTAAGTGTGTGAAATTTGAGAACGGGTTACGTCCCGAGATCAAGCAGGCTATTGGGTATCAACGGATTAGAGTGTTTTCTGATTTGGTTGACTGTTGCAGGATTTTTGAACAGGATACCAAGGCTAGAGCAGAGAGCTATCAGCAAAGGGTTGATAGGAAAGGCAAGAATCAGAATGATCGTGGAAAACCGTATGCAGCTGGCAAAGGTTTTCAGAGACAGAGTGGGATGAAGAGGCCTAGTGGGGGAGACTCCAGTGCCCCTGCTAAGTGTTACAGATGTGGTCAGGCTGGACATCGTATCCATGAGTGTACCAGTAATGAGAAGAAGTGTTTCAAGTGTGGAAAAGGTGGTCATTTGGCTGCAGAGTGCCGGTCGAAGACTGTGACTTGTTTCAACTGTGGAGAGTTGGGTCATATTAGCCCACAGTGTCCTAAGCCGAAGAAGGAGAATCAGTCGGGAGGCAAGGTCTTTGCTTTATCGGGTTCTGAGACTTCTACAGATGATCGTTTGATCCGAGGTACGTGTTATATTAATGGCTTTCCTCTTGTAGCTATTATTGACACAGGTGCGACTCATTCCTTTATATCTTTGGATTTTGCTGCGAAACTTAAGTTAGAGATATCTGAGATGCTTGGTAGTCTGGTGATTGATACTCCTGCGAAGGGTTCAGTGACTACTACTTCAGTTTGTTTGAATTGTCCTTTGAGTATTTTTGGTAGAGACTTTGGAATGGACCTTGTGTGTCTTCCACTAGTACAAGTTGATGTTATCCTGGGTATGAACTGATTGGTGTTTAACCGAGTCTATATCAACTGTTTTGATAAGACTGTGATTTTTCCTGAGATTGAAGAAGGAAAGAGTTTATTTCTATCTGCAAAGCAAGTGAATGAGGAAGTAGCAGATGGGGCAGAGTTGTTTATGCTGTTAGCGACTTTGGAGGCTAAAGATAAACTGGTGATTTGCGATCTAGCCGTGGTGTGTGATTTTCCTGATGTGTTTCCTGAAGAAGTGAATGAATTGCCGCCAGAGCGTGAAGTTGAGTTCTCGATTGATTTGGTACCTGGTACTAGGCCAATATCGATGGCTCCTTACCGTATGTCTGCTGTTGAGTTAACTGAATTGAAGAGTCAGTTGGAAGATCTGTTGGATAAGAAATTTATTCGTCCGAGTGTGTCACCGTGGGGTGCACCAGTGTTATTGGTTAAGAAGAAAGAAGGTACTATGAGGTTGTGTGTGGACTACCGGCAACTGAATAAAGTGACGATCAAGAATCGGTATCCTTTGCCGAGGATTGATGATTTGATGGATCAATTGGTTGGTGCGAGTGTGTTCAGCAAGATAGATTTGAGATCTGGGTATCATCAGATACGTGTGAAAACGGAGGATATTCAGAAGACTGCTTTCAGAACAAGGTATGGACATTATGAGTATTCTGTAATGCCTTTTGGTGTGACTAATGCGCCTGGAGTATTTATGGAGTATATGAATAGGATTTTCCATCCGTATCTAGACCAGTTTGTTGTGGTGTTTATTGACGATATTTTGGTGTATTCGAAATCTGAAGAAGAGCATGCTGAGCATTTGAGAGTGGTTTTAGAAGTTCTAAGAGAAAAGAAGTTATTTGCTAAACTGTCCAAATGTGAATTTTGGTTAGAAGAGGTGAGTTTTCTTGGTCATGTGATTTCAAGAGGTGGTGTTGCTGTTGATCCTTCTAAGATAGAAGCGGTATCTAAGTGGGAAGCTCCGAAGTCAGTTTCTGAGATAAGGAGTTTTCTTGGACTTGCAGGTTATTATAGGAAGTTCATTGAGGGATTTTCTAAGTTGGCGTTACCGTTGACGATGTTGACTAGAAAGGGGCAAGCGTTTGTTTGGGACTCAAAATGTGAAGAAGGTTTCCAAGAGTTAAAGAGAAGGTTAACTACTGCTCCTATTCTGATATTACCAAGTCCGTCGGATTTATTTGAGGTTTACTGTGATGCTTCATTGTTGGGTTTGGGTGGTGTGTTGATGCAGAACAAGCAGGTTATAGCTTATGCTTCGAGACAATTGAGGGTTCATGAGAGGAACTATCCGACACACGATTTAGAGTTGGCAGCTGTGGTTTTTGTTCTGAAGTTATGGAGGCATTACTTGTACGGGTCGAGATTTGAGGTTTTCAGTGACCATAAAAGTTTAAAGTATTTGTTTGATCAGAAAGAGCTGAATATGAGACAGAGGAGATGGTTAGAGTTTCTGAAGGATTATGACTTTGGGTTGAATTACCATCCGGGTAAAGCAAACGTAGTGGCTGATGCATTGAGTCGGAAATCATTACATATGTCTATGTTAATGGTTAAGGAATTGGATTTAATTGAGCAGTTAGAGACTTGAGTTTGGTGTGTGAGAGTACTCACAATAGTGTTAAATTGGGAATGTTGAAGTTAACGAGTAGTATTCTGGATGAGATTAGAGAGGGTCAGAAATCCGATGTGCTTTTGGTTGATAAGTTGACTTTAGTGAATCAAGGTCAAGGTGGTGAATTCAGAGTTGATGAGAATGGTGTTTTGAAATTTGGTAATCGGGTGTGTATTCCGGATGTTACCGAACTTAAGAAGAGTATTCTTGAGGAAGGACATCGTAGTGGCCTGAGTATTCATCCTGGAGCTACGAAGATGTATCATGATTTGAAAAAGTTATTTTGGTGGCCGGGAATGAAAAGAGAAATTGCGAGTTTTGTTTATTCCTGTTTGACTTGTCAGAAGTCAAAGATTGAGCATCAGAAGCCGTCTGGGCTAATGCAACCGTTGGCTATTCCAGAGTGGAAGTGGGATAGTATCAGTATGGATTTTGTTTCTGGTTTACCGAGGACGAGTAAGAATTTTGAAGCTATTTGGATGATTCTTGACAAATTGACGAAATCGGCTCATTTCATTCCGATCAGGATGGATTATCCGTTAGAGAGATTAGCTGAGTTGTATATTGAGAAAATTGTAAGTTTGCATGGTATTCCGTCGAGTATTGTTTCGGACAGAGATCCTAGATTTACATCGAAGTTCTGGGAAGGTTTGCAGAGGGCTTTGGGAACTAAGCTGAGATTGAGTTCTGCATATCATCCGCAGACTGATGGTCAGACTGAGAGGACGATTCAGTCGCTAGAGGATCTTTTGAGAGCTTGTGTTTTGGAAAAGGGAGGTGCTTGGGATAGTTATTTACCTTTGATTGAGTTTACCTACAACAATAGTTTTCATTCGAGCATTGGTATGGCACCGTTTGAAGCTTTGTATGGTAGGAGATGTCGGACACCTTTATGTTGGTATGAGTCCGGTGAGAGTGTTGTGGTTGGACCGGAGATTGTTCAATAAACTACGGATAAGATTAAGATGATTCAGGAGAAGATGAAAATTGCTCAGAGTCGTCAGATGAGTTATCACGATAAGAGGAGGAAGTCACTTGAGTTTCAAGAGGGAGACCATGTGTTTCTTCGTGTTACTCCGATAACTGGGGTTGGTCGAGCTTTGAAGTCGAAGAAGTTGACACCTCGATTTATTGGTCCTTATCAGATTTTGGAGAGGATAGGAGAGGTAGCCTATCGTATCGCTTTACCGCCGTCGCTTGCGAATTTGCATGAGGTTTTTCATGTGTCTCAGTTGAGGAGGTACATTCATGATCCGTCGCATGTGGTCCAAGTAGATGATGTCCAGGTGAGAGATAACCTGACTGTTGAAACATCACCTATGAGGATTGAGGATCGAGAGTTGAAGCAGTTGCGGGGTAAAGAGATTGCTTTGGTGAAGGTAGCTTGGGGAGGACCAGCAGGTGGCAATGTGACTTGGGAACTTGAGAGCCAGATGAAGGAGTCTTATCCTGAGTTATTCACTTGAGGTATGTTTTCGAGGACGAAAACTCTTTTAGTGGGGGAGAGTTGTAACACCCCGATAAAATAAGATAATTATTTAAATTGAGTTAATAATATATTTATTAATTTACTTAAATAATTGGAATTATTATTATTATTGGAATAATAATTATTGGAATATTATTGGGATTATTATTATTGGATTATTTTTATTATTATTATTGGAATAAAGTAGAAATCAGTAAAAAGGTTCCATTGGGTAAAAGAGTTATTTTTCACGTGAAAAAGGAAAAAGGAGACAGAAAAGTGGAAAAGGGCAAAGAGCCAGAGAACGAAGGTTGAAGGAAGGAAAAGCTTGGAGCTCAGAGATTTCCGGATTAACTCAGGTAAGGGGGGGTTTATCATCGTTTAATGGGTATTATGGGATAATATGTAATGGGTAGTGATAAACCATTGATTTACCTCTGATTGGAAAAATTGTGAACTTTTGGGATGAACGAATCTGGATTAAAATTGAAGAAAATTCGTAGGAATTAGATGCAATAGTGTTAGGAATTGTGAGATTGAATAAGATATAATTTGTGTTGATGATATGAACGAATAATGCGTAAAATTGGACTGTGGAAGGTTGAATTGGATAGATCTCGTAGCAGAGAAAGCCATTGCAGATCTGGAAATTCTGGTTTCTGGTCATACGCGTATGGCACTAGGCAATACGCGTATGAGATGGGCTGGTACGCGTATGGCACTAGGCAATACGCGTATGGATGAGGGAGATGATGTTTTGAACGTGTTTTGGTCTCTGTTGGTACGCGTATGGGGATGTGGTACGCGTAGCATACGCGTATGGGATGGTGTTACGCGTATGGGTTTTGGTCAGGAAATGGGCCATACACGTATGGACATGGGGCATACGCGTATGGGCAGGATTGTGATTTTCCTGAGCTGTTGTTGTGCAGTTTTGCACTGTTCAGCTGAGTAACGTAATTCAGCTGATGTATGATATATTAGGGATCATTTCCCGTTGTTTTGAGTAGTATAGGTATTAGTAGAGTGTGCTAATACTGTGGTTGTTCTTTGGCATGATCTGATATGCTTATGTGATAAAAATAATGATGATGTGTGATGGTATGCATGATGCTGTGAATGTATCAGTTATGTGTGCATTTGTGAATAGACTGTTTTATGGCTTAGAGTGTGAGCATATGACTATTCTTGAATTGTGGTTGATGATTTAACATTGCTAGGTGATTAGCATGCATATTGTGGCCTTATGGTGGTAGCTAATTCCCATTGTGAGGAATTAGTGAGTTAGTCATTATGGACTGTTGTTGATGTTTGCATGCTAGGTGATTAGCGTGCATAGCATGGCCCATTTGGGGTGGTAGCTAATTCCCATGGTGAGGAATTAGTGAGTGAGTCACTAGGTCTCAAATGAGTGGGACTAGTGGGCTTGGTAGCCGTGCCTGGATTTGGACGGTGAGGTTGAACTATATGTTCACGAAGAGTCGGTACCGCATGCATGGAGTCTCATTGCATAATATGTGTATGGCGTATAATATGAATGGATGTATTCCAATATTATACGTGTGTTTGTGTTGATATTGAGTATGAGCATGAATTGTATTGGTATTGAGTATGATATTTGAATTGATGTGCCGTTACCGAACGTGTGATGTGATTAGGGTGATTAATGTGTTAAATTACTTAGCATTACATGATGTTTTATAATGCTTATTATATCGATTGAGGAACTCACCCTTACAACTATTTTTCAGGTAACGAGCAGTGATTGAGTAGAAGCTAATGCTTGGAGTCTAGTGTAGTCTCCTTAGTGGGTCATGCTCTGATAGATGTAACATCGGGAGGGAACATTTTAATTGTGTTGTTGATGTTTGTTGAACCAGTTTACATGTAGTATGTTACATGTTTTGAATGATCGATTTGATCTCTATCCGCTGCGTATTGTGCAATACTTTATGTTTTGAGTTAAATAATGAGCATGACTAAATATTATGGTGATTGGTGTGAAATAATTGTGTGACACCCTTGATTGCATGTTTACTCTGATTTATCTTTGTTATTTTAATTAAATATTTGGGATATTTTAGAAGGGTGTTACAAGTGTTGCCTAATTCTAAGTCCAAAGTCTCAGATCAAACCCAACAGTCCACATAAATGTCTTTTAAGGTTTTTTGTTGTTATTATGTACATTAAGGTTAAAAGACCACAAAAACAAACAAGAGACACAAACAAGTATATACAATTACAATATAAATACAAAGATATGGCTCAAGTGAGCAAAGTGAAAATGATATTAAAATAAACAAGTTAAATGGTATGACTAATGACAAATGAATAAAGACTTGAATTTAAAGTGCATAAGAGTAAATGGCTTGGAATTAAATGTTAGTTGAATCTTAGTTGATTAGAAGTTAGTATTGCTTTTGCTTTTTAATTGTTTAAGCCATTCTTTGGAGAACACTCAACCCATTATTCACAAGCATGGATCCTTGAACCAAGACATCTTCCAAAGAAAGGAAAAAAGGCCAAGTTTCCATACAATACCATGAAAGAGGGGAGACTTACAATCTCACTTACTAGAATGATATGCCTTTTGTGTCAAAATTTAGCGCTATGTTAAGTAATCGTAATTGGACTTATGTAGAAGTCATAACTATTTGAGGCCGGACAATAGAAATTTTAGTGCTAATGCATGTTAGAGATATGGTATTATGAACCATATTCCTAAAACACAGCACACTTAAAAGAAAATGGAAAAGGGGTGGACCTAATCTCATCCATACTTGTGTTGATTTTGCAATCAACTTGCCTTAGGATATGGAGATATCGTAGGTCCATGAAATGAATGAGAAGAGAGTGGGATTGAGATGAAGAGGGAGGGGAGATGAAATCAACACAAATTGGTCAAAGGATGACTTTTATCAAATTAAAATCATTCATTCATTTTGGGAGATGAAATGTATATTTCATTAATCCCCTAAATCCAATAATTTTAACTCAACAAAGTCAAATCAACCTTGACCAAGACCCAACAACAAGAGTCAAACTCAACAAGTCAACACAAATAGCTCAACACAATTTATTTGCAATTAAACAATTATAATCAGTTAAAAAATGCATTAAATTAAATTATGGTTGGTCAAAATCCTAAAACCTCATTGAAACACCAAATAAATGGCCATGAGATTTATCATAGGTCAAACAAGGTCAAAGGACCTTGGAGAAACAATTTCATTATTTTTGGAAACTTAAAAGTATTTTTAAACAATTAAAAATAAGCATAAAAACAATTAAATCATGAAAAAATATTAATAATGATCCAAAAAATAATTTTAATTCAACAAATGAAAGGGAAATTTATTTAAATTTTTTTGGTGAAAGTCTCATATTTTTTGGATCAATATTAAAATTAATATGAATTAATGAAAATAAGTCAAATAAAATAAAAATCATAAAATGCTAAAAAACGTGGACCACTTGATCTCCCTCATTAATTGAGGTGGCAGATCAAGTGGATCTCAACGTGCGTTCCACAATAGACCTAAGTCAATGCGCTGCAAGGATGGTAATTAAAACCAACGCGTGAGATTAAAACAAAATAAGAGGATCCTATGGTCTGAGACATGCCAACGCATCGCCGGAGCTACAACTCCGATCTTCTTCTCAGGTGGACCTCACCGGACTGGTCCACCTTCAACCATCACCAAAATAAAAAAGGAGGACATGAATTTAAAGTAAAAATGCTCAGGAGTTCGAATCTGACCTCAATTTCATCTAACTCCAAGTATATTGAAAGATACAGGGAGTTGAATTTTGAGGATCATAATCTGAGTTACTTCGGTTTGACCTCAAAGCAACTCAATATTCTTGCCTACATTGGTAGGACTACAGACAACCAAAAATCAAGAAGAATTATAGAGAATTGAGTGAGAATCAAAGAGAAGAAAAATTGAGAAAACCACCTTCACTGCAGGTTCAGATGGCCACAATCTTTCTTCCAACTTCACTTAGCCTTGCTCTGGATGCTTGATAGAGTAGAATTGAATAAAAAAGGAAGCAGGACTCTTGGAGATTTGAATCTCAAAATAGTGGAGATTCAAACTCGATTTCCAATGGAAATCCTCAAGGTTATCCTTTGAATCAGAGTGTTTAGGGATAGAGATTCAAAGTTGGCACACAGGGGTCCTTAATTATGATCATGGAAGGTTCTATTTATAGCAAAAAAAATTGATAATCGCACACTTCTTTCAAAACTCCAAAAATAGCAATTGCCTTTGCATGGATGCATGGGTGTGTGATATGCCCATGTAATCATTTAATCAGGTCCAAAATTGTGTACAAACATTGTTGAAGTCATGTTAGCAAGCCATTCATTTGTGATGCAAGTTCAATCGTGCCAAATGGTGATCCAACTTTAAGCCATGCACAAGTCACTCATAATTTTTCCAAATGGGATGAATTTTTACTTTTTGGAAAGGTTAGATCAAGAGGAACAACTTTCACGTTGAACACGTTTTCATTTGAAGCTTGGATCATGATGAATTTTGAGGTGGAAATTTGGAAAATCAATCATATCAAAAACGTTTCTAAGTACCAAGCCATATGTTCACTTCTTCCACCTTGAGTAACTTTTTCTAGGGGCTTCAAATGAGAAATTTTCCTTCATTAAAGTTGTATATCTCTATAAATTCCTTCAAATTAGTCACATATTAGACCTCATTTGGATTTATAATGAAGTAGTTATACATTTTAGAAGTTGAGGAAAATCACTTGTTTAATGGTATTAACCCAAAATGACCTATAATGTCTCCTCATATCACATGCATTTAAAAGTTGAATTTTCTCTTCCTCCAAACATCAAGGTTGAAGTAGACATCTTGAATTTGATCATACAACTTGAATAGATTTCATATCATAAAAATTGAGCAAGTTATGGTCTTGGGAAGTTGAATTTCAAATTAGGCGTTTAAACAAAATGACCTATAATCTTTCACCATACAAAATGACTTTCCAAGCAAACATAGCTCTAAATATCAACATTAAAGTTGTTTGGAATGTCATTTAGAGTAACTTTGCTCTTGGAATAATTTTCATATGATAAAAATTGTAGGAGATAAGGTCTAGGGAACCCCAGTTTTGATTAGTTGACATTCTCTGGTCAACCACCATGAACCACCTTGCTAGCTTGCTATTCTCTTGACTTTTCGGACTCATGCAGGATCACATATGCATAAGATGATGAAATGTGAAGTATCCCTTGAAATATTTGACTAATTGGTGAAGAAACTTGTTGAAGAAGTCACACAAGATACCCAGATGAATTAGGGCTTCCAAGGCAAACTAGCTTCAAACTCTTGATGATTTCTTGATCAAAATAACATGTGAAGATCATTGGGATCCATACATGATTCTTAGAGCCATAGTAAACTAATTCTTGATTGAACTCCTTGCATTGAGGGTCTTAAACCCTAGATATGAGCTTGATAGATCAAAGGTGAGCTTGTGCACTACCTACAAAAAGAGTCAAACTATACAATGACATATTTTTGGTATTTTGGTTAGTAAATGATAAAATACAAAGTATGATACAATCAAATGGTGCTTAGTGATCTCTCCCAATGCAAACCCAATGAATGAAGGGTGAGGAGGATGCCGATATGTGATCCCAATGTCAATGCATATGATGAGATATCATGAGGGATCTTAAGGTCAAAACTGGGGTCTTACAACTGCCCCTATTTAAGGACATTCTAGCTGAGGAGGTGGAGGTTAAAATCTTCGTATCGACTCAGTAGAATGGACTTAAATAACAACATATAGAAATAAATTTTGGTCCCTAAGAGACCTCATGAGGCATATGATATAATTGTTAAGATAATCTTTATGGGAAAAAATGTTGCCACAAAGGAAAAGAATTCGGAGAGACCGAAAGTCTGCAGGAGTATAATGCATTCCGTGAGGAAAAATCACTGGGGAGATAGAGACTCCGAGGAAAAGGTTTCCCGTAGGCCAGGCTACGACTTTAAAACTGCTGGGGGACTAGAGGAATTCCATGAAAATAAATCAATGGAAAGACTCAGTCGGGGAGTGAAAGGAATTCTGCAAGGGAAACAGGTAGATCAAAACAAAGCTAAAATACTCGACCTAAGTAGGGAAAAGAGATTTCATTGAGGAAATACGCACTCAAACTCGTCTGGGGAGGAAATGATCTTCAACATAGGAGTAACAGAAATGTATTATCCATTACTGGTTACTGGGTAAAGATATAACAAAATCTGATAGGGAGAACATCTGTTATCGGTTAGGGTAAACATATCAAGGATGACTCGCTGAGGGAAGCCAGGAGATGTATTCATTACCGGTTACCGGGTAAGAATAAACTATTAGGGAAAAGCCAAAGCAGGATTTACAACTACCGGTTACTGGGCAGAAGACCAATGGGAGAGAATATCCGTCACTGGTTAAAGTGAACATATCAAGGATAAACCCGAAGGGAAGAAAATCCGTCATCGGTTAAAATGAACATATCAAGGATAGACTTGCCTGGGGACATTAGGAAGGATATCCGTCACCGGTTAGGATGAACATATTGTAGCGATAATTTCATGACGATTAAGCTATGGATAAACTTAACGTCAATAAAACCAGAGTCGCCACCGCGCTTTTATTGTTTCCAAGGGAAAAGGAAAAAGTACGAACAAAACCCAAAGATAAGAAGTTTTCGAATCAAAACTAATAAAATGCCAGAGATTACAGGTAAGGGGGTTGGTGACACAGAGGGAAGGTGTTAGCATCCAAAGTATCCTAGGTACTCCTTGGGAGCCCTTTTTTGTGCGGATATGTATTTTTGTATAAAATGATGTTTGCAATAAATAGAGTGGAGGGATGAGAAAATAATTCATTAATTATACTTTTGTGTTTGACAAGACCTTCAGACTTGTGCCTACGTACCAACATAGAAATGAGGGATCAAAACCTAGTAGTTCGTGGTATCAATTTCAAAGTGAATGAATTGCTTTTAACAAAAAGTTTAAGTTTAACAAAGGCACAAAAGGCCTAAAAAGGTTTGAATGAGTGCTAGTTCTCTTTGTCTTTTGAAATTTTAAGTCAAATATAGTTAATTTTATTTATAAATTTGATTAAGAAAAGAGTTTAAAAATGCAATGGCATAAGGCCAAGGTTTCTAATTTGTAATCAAGTCTAAGTTTAGAAATCACAAGCAAAGAAGATTTTAAAAGGAGGGAGAGATTTGAAATTAAAGAAGTAAGAAGGAGATGAAGAGACTAATCCTAAGCATGAAATTAAAAGTTAAGATTTGAAAATATCTGATCAATGTGATGCAATCCAACAGACAAGAATGCCATATAGAAAATCCACTTTCCCTTGTGTAGCACCTCAAATTTGCACCTATCATTGTACATACATTCTCATATTAGGTCATAACATAACATGGTCCACTGCATAGCATTGCATTGTCCCTTTGCCTCAAGTGCAAACCATTCAGAAGAATTAGGTCAAACTGGTCAGGAGATCAGTCAGTCAATCAAGCAAGTGCAAACTCCATTGAGCCAAGGCACTAGGGTTGGTCCAACATGTTCACATGACCTAGGGGTCATCTTGAAATGGTTTGGTCAAAGTTTGGATGCTCAGAAGTCATCAGTCAATGCATCAGTCCATCAGAAACCCTAAAAAGTCAACCTTGGTCAACTGGGCCTGATTTTATGGTTTTGATGGTGGGATTTGGTTTGAGAGGACTCATTCATGTCCATATAGGCCTCATATAACATGTCAAACATCATCATGGAAGAATTTGAAGCCAGACAAGAAATTTCCAAAAATAGAAACTTGACCTGTAATTGAAATTTGCCAAAAATGGAAACTTCTTGATCCCAAACTTACATCATGATACAAGCTTCAAATGAATTTTTGCCCAACATGAAAGTTGAAGATCTTGTTCTCCCATTTCCAAAAAGTCCAAGAACACTCAATTCCCATGTATGGTTGGCAAGTTATGATCGAATCATTCTCAAACATTTTTGAACTTTAAAAGGCCATATCTCTCAAACCATTTGGCCAAATTAGGTGGGTTTTTTTGCAACAAGTCACATTTGATCCCCTCTTTCCAAATATGTAACCATCATTCACCAAAACATCGCCAATCAAAATGGCATTTTTGAACTTGCATAATTTAATTTCAAGTGTGGTACAAAAATGAACTTTTGAATTAAACATTTTCAATCATTTTGGCCATTTGGAATAGTTCAGAAATTGCATTTTTGACATGTTACAAGGCCCAATTCGAGTTGCAGCCTCATGCACCATACACTTAAGTAAAAATGGTCAAGTTAGCAAAACATGTGATTTTAACAAAATTCCAATTACCAAGTTCACTAATGATGCTTAACATGTTAAACAGCATATATATTGTTCATTCTCTGCCAAACAGAACCCTAGCAGCCACCATTTACAAACAGAAATTCTCACTCTCTCAAATTCTCATTTTTCCATCTTTGAACTTTTTCTTGAAAAAATTGCAAAGCACTCGAGCCTTGGTCATTTGCCTCATCACTCATCACCATTTTGAGCACATTGCAAGCTTTATTCCATAGCTGTAACAACATTTTCGAGTTCTGTTTCACCAAGAACACTCCAATGGCAGATTTCGTTCTAAGCCATTTCAAACATTCCTGAGCCAAGTTTCCTTCACCATTCAACTTTGGGAAGCTGGTAGAGCACCTGTTTTGGGCCAACACATCCAAATAACACCTGTTTCATCATTTCCTTCAAAATCAAGTAAGGTTTCGAGTCTCATTATTTTCTAAATTATTGCATGCTTTAGAGAGATCTCTTTATGCTGAGTTCATTGGTGGTCATAGTTTTGAAAATGATTGAGTATGCTGAAAGTTATGTTGGTTTAAAGGTTGATGCTCAAACTTGTTTTTGCTTGATTCTTCGTGGATAGCTTGATTTAATGATTATGAATGATGTATTCTTGATGTGTGATGTTTGCTGAGTCTAATGGTATGTTTAATTTCCATTTCTGGGCACAAATTAATTTCGCGATTTGATGAAGAGGATGAAGATCCACTGTTGCTTGCAAACCCTAATTCCATGAATGCCCAGAATTTTGTTTTACGTGTTCTGCATGATATTTGTCCTATTCCATTGCCATGTCCAATACCAGCGTGACACCTCTCCAAGCTGTACGCAGCATTTTATTAAGTTGTCCCAGGAATTACAAGTTTGCCACCGGTCGTGCCCCTTGTCTTATTAACTCATGTTATTTTCAATTTTATTTCATTTTTGATTCACCATCTTACAAAAATCATAGCGCCTTCAATAATTATCCAAAATTCATGAGAATTTTTGCATTTTGTTCATCTTGATCTCTAGTTAATTGTCATATTTTTTCCAGAATTTTTGGATGAGTGGATTTTTATTGGTGCTAGGGTTTTGTTCATGTGACCATATTTTGTACCTTTTGCCAAATCATTTGTGAAATAATGATGCTTTGTCCAATGCCTTTGAAATATTTTGTTCTTAAACTAGACACATTCATGGTGATTTTGGTATAGAGTTTATGAATTTATCATCTCTGGTTGTTGGGTTATGATTTTTTGAAGTAGGGTGTGACAATTTGTGTCACACCATTGATGTGCAACTTCATGATTTTCTTTACCATGCCTCTTGACCTCAAATTGGATTGAATTTTTGCATGAAGGTACTCTTGAATGTCTAGTTTACATGTGATTTTTCTTGGAATTGTTTGTGGCATTTCCTAATTGTTTGAGATTTTTCCCCCCTGTTTGGTCTTATGTTGACTTTTTGTGACACATGTTCCCATTTCATTTGTGAAATCCTCATACTTTATTAGATGGACATGAAATTTGATATGTGATTAGTAGACATCTTAAGCTTTGCCATGATTTTAGTCCCATTCATTTCTCATATGCTATCACTGATTTATGATTTTTTCAAGTTGATGCATGTTTGGTTGACTTCTTTGAGCATGCTTAAAATTGCCTTGCCTTCCTGATTTTCATTGACCACCTTCTACTTGTCCAAATGAGTTGAAATTTGACATGCTTACCATGCTATGGGTTGTGTTTGATCATGATTTATTTGATGATTTTTGGGAATGTTTAAGATTGCTTTTGAGTTGAGTCTTGCTGTTGGCTTCTATGAGCTTCTAAATGCCATGCCTTGACCTAATCTGTCTGTGAAATGATAATGATGAATGATATGATTGTGGAACCAACTGGGTTTGTTTCTTGATTGTTTGAACATGATTTTGGACACTTGCCATTTTCTGTTTTAACCTTTTCATCCCCTTTTGACCCTAGGCTTGCCCTAGTGGTCCTGTTACTCACATTTGAGCTCATTTTTTCAGGGTAACCAACAATTATCCAATGAGACCAATACAAATTGGTTGTGTTTGCTTGTTTATCATGACTAATCCATTTGTTTTGTAGGTTGCTTGGCTCACATGCCTTGAGCCTTGTGCATTGCACATTTAATCTGTTTGTGTTAACTGTTGACTTTTGTTTCATTTTGATTTAACTTTGACTTGTGTACTAATGTTGTCTGACTGGTTTCAGGTACTTTTAGTTGCTTTTAGTTCCTTGTGAACTTTGCTTTGCTTTGCTTGAATAGCAATTTGCATTGAGGTATAACTTCTAATCTTCATGTAGTCTGGAAGACCTGGCCTGTTACTTGGCCAGGCAACTGTCTGAAGTCCTCCTTAAGAGGCGATGTTTGTGGATGTTTAATTTTGTCCCTGTACATATGCAAAGACCTCCTAAGTGAAGAGGCAATTGGCAGAACCCAAGGGATATGCAACCTATCCCCTGCTAGTCTGTGTGTCACTCACCTTGCTCACACTACCTGTGTTGATGCATAGTGAGTAAAAACCCAAGATCTATAGAGTCTAACTGGTGGATAGAGTTCCTACTTTCTGAACTCCCACACCTTCTGATATTCAAATGCTCTCCCTGACCAGGGATAAGAGCAATGAGGCACACCCCTCATCTCCTTTCATCTGCTTCACCTTAGCCCCTCAATGGCAAGGTTAAGAGCACTTTTAACCCAATTCCAGTGGTTTGTTTGTTGAGGTTGATATGACCCCTCGACTAAAACCTAACCTTGTTTGAGCCCATTGCTTGTATATAGTGTGTGCTACTTGTGATTGTGTGTTTGTTTGACTTGCTTCCTGTGCAAGTTAGGTTTAGTTTAGACTTGCTTCCTGTGCAAGTTAGGCGTGGCTTGCTTCCTGTGCAAGTCATGATTAAGATAGGCTGGCTCCTTGTGCCAGTTAGCTAGAAACCTTAACTTAGGGATGATTTGCATGATAACATCTAAGCACGAGTCGTAGTCTCCCTAGTTGTGTCTCCCTCTGTTATCTGGTTAGGCTAGTCCTGTATCCCTGCGTAGGGGAACTACGTCGCCCTGATCCTCATACCAGATGAGGTACGTAGGTAGGAGATGAGCTGATCTCTCCGGGCGCCCTTTTTTTCTTTTTTTGTGTGTGTTGTTTGACAGTTGCTAGGCTCGAGTGCCTGACTCCTTAGCAATTTGTTGTCTGTTTGTTTGAGCGTGTGCTTGACAGTTATAGGCTCGAGTCCCCGACTCCCTATTAACTTGTTATGTTGTTGTGTGCTTGGAAGCTGATGTAAGTCCATCGAGTGGCATTCGGGTTCCAGTGTGGTTTTTTTGGTTCGGATGCTGATGTAAGTCCAGTGATTGGCAGTCGGGCTCCACGTTTGCCTTTGCCTTTGTTTGTTTGTGTGCGTGTCAGCCGAGCTACGAATGCTCTGATTCTCCTTCGTCCAAGGAGATACGTATGCATAGGATGCGATATCCTAGCGAGCATGTGTCGTTTCCCCAGTCCGAACTACTTCGACTCTGATGTCTATGCCTGATAGACTAAGTAGGCCCAGGATGTGGTATCCTGCCGAGTCAGTTTCAGTCTTGTTTGTTTTCTTGTGTCTCTTTCAGCCAGTGTGTGTGCGTTTATGAGCAGTGTTTAGCAACCATTTTCCCTTCCTATTGTGCGTGGATCCCGTCGAGTACGACGGATGCGTAGGGGTGCTAATACCTTCCCTTCGCATAACCGACTCCCGATCCCATTCTCTTTGGTCGCGAGACCATGTCTTTTCCAGGTTTACTCTGAGCGTTTCCTTTCCCTCTTTTGGGATAAATAACGCACGGTGGCGGCTCTGTTGATCTTGTTTTCCCGCCGGTTTTTCGCGTAATGCGACAGCTGGCGACTCTGCTGGGGATGCAAAGTGGTTGACCTGTGCTGGTCCGTCTTCCCTAAGCGAGTCTCTCCTAGCGCTCTCTAGGTTAGGGCTTTGGTTGCTTTGTGTTGTATTTATTGTATTCATTTGCATATATTTGCATTTAGTGTTTGCATTTATTATTTGCATTAATGTTTGCATTCATTCATATTCATCTGCTGTGCTGTCTGTGTTTCTCTGTTTGGGGGTGGGAGTCACTTGAGGTAAAAGGCCCAATACCCAGGCCATGAGTGAAATCTAGGAAACTTAGGAATAGAGTGATTCATGGGAAGCGGGTGGTGTACGCCACTTAGCGGAACATTGATATCACGAGCAGTTCAGACCCTGGTGGGATATTATCGGTGCATACATCGGGTGTGCACAGGATGATATTCTGTGAAAGGTTATTTATGCTGCGTTTCTCTCGACCTTACCCTGGCCTAGATGACACCCGTGAGTGGGGGGGATTGATCATTTTAACAGGTACAGTTGGTGACTCCCGGTACTGTGGTGACTGTGAATTATGGACATTTATTTCTGGGACGCCGGAGTTCTGTCCGTGGTTTATCAGCGGGTTCCGTTTATTTCGGATCCCCGGGTTGAATTCGAGAGTACCTGTTCAGAGGATCTGGCTGTCATCCATTCAATGGATGATCCTGTGATGATAGTAATGTAATCTCCAGTTCCGTTTATTTCGGAACTCCACAAGTCGGATTTATGGTGACTCGGTTCTCCAGATTTGGGTTCAGATGCCAGTTGATCAGATTGACTTTGGGTTTCAGAGGAATTGTGACTCCAAGTTCAAGCCAAAGCTCTGATCCGGTGTGCCGAGATGCACAGCCTGCCAGTCTTGGCTCCATCATTTGCATCATAGCATGTTTATTTTCCAAAAAAAATATAATAATGCATGAAAAAACAGAAAAAGTTAACTCGCATACGCATATCCTTTATCAGGATCATTAATGACAAAATAATACCCATATCATGCATATCATGCACATAGCATCCTTGCATTACAGACATGTTTGGAGAGACTTCTCACTTCGGTTCTTGACTGAGACAGGATTGCTGACCGCCGACCGCATCGCTACTCAACCAGACTCAATCATCAGAAGATTATGGATCAGGTTCAAGCAGAATTGGCCGAGATGAGGGCAAACATGGCCCAGTTCATGACAACGACGCAAGGAGTTATTCAGGGGCAAGAGGAGTTGCGTGCCTTAGTCCAGAGACTGGAAGCCATGATTCCACCAGTCCACCGTGCTTCACCAGTGGGTGTACCCGTTCATGAGAATGCTGCTGTCACTATTCTCGTCAATGATCATGCCGTGGGTGATGAATTGAAGGGGATCAGAATCAGTGAACAACCTCTTGCTGCAGAGACTGTTAACGTCAGAGCAACCCGCGCTCCGGTTCGCCATCCTGGCTCTTCAAGTTCTTCCGGTTCTAAGAAGCCATCCTCTGGGGCACCCAAAAGGGGAGAAAGTGAAACGAATGCTGTACACCGTCGAAGGAATGTGAACAGAGGACAGTATCGTCAGGCTGCTGCTGTGACTATTCCAGCAACTCAATCTCAACAACAGCAGAGAAGACCAACTCAGCAGTATCAGACTCCACAACATCGTCCTCAGCAACAGGCTTACCAACCTCAGAATGGAAATCAAGCCAGTACGAGTAATGAGAGGAAGAAGATCATTTTTGATCCAATCCCCATGTCCTACGCCGAACTGTATCCCTCTCTGTTAGAGCGGAACTTGATTACTCCCAGAGACCCGCCGGCTATACCCGTCAACCCTCGATGGTGGTATAGGCCTGAGCAGCATTGTGTGTATCATTCGGGCGCTCCTGGTCATGATGTGGATAGTTGTTTCCAGCTGAAGATGAAGGTTCAAGACCTCATGAGGTCAGGTATTTTGAACTTTGAAGACTTGGGTCCCCGTGATAATCAAGTCTGAAGATAACAAGTCCTGGGCTGGCGCCGACTTTTCCTTCAGAAGGGTTGTTCAGAAAACAGAAGCTGCTGATGCAAGAGATACTGACAGTTGTCATCCCCGGTGGGATCTATCACAATTGGGTCACTGTGGGCTTTCCTACAGTTGTTCATAAGTCAGAGCAATAATCACTTTGTTTAAAAACCCTTCTCCCATGCCAAAAGGAGAAGTGATGACATTGTTGGCAACATTTTGTGCAATGATATTTTCATTCAAATAAATTCATGTTAAACATTTGTTTTTCCAATTGTTTTTCCTTTTCCGCTTTTTACATGAAATTGGTGATCACAAAAGACCCTAAAAACAAGAATAAAAGCAATCTTTTCATCTGCATAACGATTGTCTTGTTTAATTTCCAAAGTGTTTTTTATACTCAAAATCTTTATGCAGGTTATTTCTCAAACCCATTGAACATAGTGATCAGACGTCATCTCCCAATTTTGAATTCCCTGTATTCGAAGCGGAAGAAGATGATGTTGAAGGGATTCCTGACGAGATTTCCCGACTTCTTGAGCAAAAAAGAAGATCACTCAGCTGCATCTCGAGAATCAGCAGAACAGCCAACTGGGGCATCAAAAAAAACAAACAATAAAAAAAAAGAGAAGAGAGAGAAAAAAAAAAGAAGAAAAAGAGGAGGGTGCAAAATCAAAAGAAATCAAAAGCAAAAGAAAAACAAAGAAAGAAAGAACAAAAGAAAGATAGCACCCTCAAAGTCCCAAGTTGACTGATGCTGAATTCGATCGAAAAGAAGAGATCAACTGCCATGATGTCATGGTCAGTTATATTAGCAGAGAGTGGAAAAAGCATTCGACAAGAAGGTCAAGCCTCGTGTGTTCCGAGAAGGTGACCTTGTGCTCAAGAAAGTCTTGTCTTTCGTGCCCGATTCCAGGGGCAAGTGAACCCCCCAAGCTATGAAAGTCCATATGTTGTCAAGAGAGCCTTTTCAGGCAATGTTCTGACACTTACTACAATGGATGAAGAAGTTCACTCGTCCTGTGGATTCTGATGCAGTCAAGAAATACTTCGCCTACAAAAAAAAAGAAAGTAAAAGCTCGCTAAGTCGAACACCCCAAAGGGCGACTTAGGCAAAAAGGAGCGTCTCGGTGGATTGAAAACCCGAAAGGGCGATCCAGGCAAAAGTTAGAGACATTGAAAAAAAAAAAAAGAATTCGCATCCCGCTAGATTGAGCACCTCATACTGGGGCAATCTAGGCAAAAAATTAGGGATTTGGCAAGTAACTGCATCTTGACAAGACTGTGTACTGTATCTGTCATCCGTCAGGAGTTCTCGATGCGTCGTCGACTGAAGCTCTGAATACATCGAAATTCAGAATGGTAGAGAAAGGGTCATTATGTTCAATGTAGCCCTCTCCAATATATATCACCGATTTCAAATTTGTACAGATCTATGGAGTCTCGCCCTTTGCAGACTACCATTCCATTACATCTATTTGAGCTTTTATCCCATTATTTGCACTCTTATTTGTTTTCAACTCAACAAATGTTTTGCACGTTTTAACTGATAAAGTATCATTGTTTTCAAAATAAACAAATTTTTCAAAATTGTTCTTAAACAAAGCGAACGTTCACAATGATGGAAGGATACTTAGGAGATGCACAGTGCTCTCCCGAGGGTGGTATGATTACCAACAGGTAAGACATTTGTTCGTATCTCGAGCATAACTTTATCTTTCTCCTGTCGAACCTCTTTTGGTTTCTCCTCAGCAAGGTTGCTCAGTGCAGTGTTGGTTGAAGTTGTTATCTTCATGTTCCCGGCAGTACAACATTCTTCCTCCAAGCCCCTGTTAGCCTTATTGTGGGGCATCTCCAGTAGAGGATTGTTCGAGCCCTACCGTGGGGCATTCCCAGCAAGGTTGCTTTTGAAATGTTTTGTGGGGAAGTTCCACAAGCAGAGTGTTTACTGAAGACGTTAGCGTTCGTCTCTCCAGCAGAGCAGTCTTCTCCTCTCCCCGCAGGATGGTGTTGTTCCCTGAGATCCCGGTTTCCAGCAGATAGCGTTTGCTCTCTGGTGTTTTTGGCCTTCCCTATGGAAAAAGAGTAGTACCGGGTGGTTGATTCCCGGATCTGTGTATTGAGCATGTCTGTTTGTCAGCATTCATCATACATTTTTTAGGTAGAATGTATACATGCATAATCATGACATTCAGAGACTCATGCTGCAGTTGTTGCCGTGTATCTGTTGATGGTTGTCTCCTGCTATTTGGTGATACAGATCTCTCCAGTAAATCCTCCTAGCAGAGTTGGGTGTGTCTGATCTCTCCATGTAGAGCCAACCCCTTAAGCAGAAAGTGTCTATCCTTTCCTGCCATTTCCCCACTGAGATACATCCTCGTGGATGACGGTTGTTTCCGTTCCCTCCCAACACACATTGGGATGGGTTTTCCCTATTGAGTTCTTTCCTCATTAGGATGAGTCTTGTTTCAGTCTGCCTTTTTGGATCGATCCTAAATTGGCTTCCTGTTGGCTGTCTCCTGTGCTTCCCTGGGGCATAAATGAATAGTCGCTCACTAACCGGCACTCATTCATCTTATCCTCAGCGGAATTTGTTGGCTTCTACCTACAAACCGGTAGCTGTAAGTCCTATCTTTGTGGCTTCTACCTACGAACCGGTAGTTGTAAGTCCTATCTTTGTGGTTTTCTACCTACTAGCTGGTAGATGTAAAATCCCACTTTCATCCCCTTGTTGGAGTTAACCCTTTGTGCTCATCCTATCGATGACTGGTTACCTTTCTGTGGTTTTCTACCTACTAGCTGGTAGTTGTAAAATCCCACTTTCATCCCCTTGGTGGAGTTAACCCTGTGTGCTCATCCTATCGATGACTGGTTACTTTTCCGTGGTTTTCTACCTACAAACCGGTAGATGTAATCCCCTCTTTGCAGTTATCAGTATCCGGCTTGCGGTATTGATACTCTTTTCCCCTTTGGATACTTGCCTTGATCAAGCAGTATTGTCCCCATTGGGTCTTCCCCTTCTTTTTGGATACGTGCTCCGAGTAAGCAACTTTATCCTCTTTTTGTTTGGTCATCTTTTGCATACCTAGTCCTGGTACCCTGATGCCTTTCTTTTCGGTCGATTATTCATTTAACAACCTGCAACCCGGTTATGGATAATCTTCCATGCGAGTGTATTATCTATGTTTTGACGGCTATAGATAATATATCTCATGCACTCTTTGGTCAATCTTTCGATTGTTATCTCCAACAGAGTAAGATTCGTATTCCTTGTGGAATCGAATGTTCATCCTTTAACAAGTTTGCTTTCGCTCTCTTCAGGATGATGTCGGTCGATTATTCATTTAACAACCTGCAACCCGGTTATGGATAATCTTCCATGCGAGTGTATTATCTACGTTTTGACGGCTATAGATAATATATCTCATGCACTCTTTGGTCACTACCAATGGATTGGACGAATTCCCGTAGCAGGTTGATACCTGCTTCCCCAGCTGAGTTGATTCTATTTGTGGTTTCCCAAAGCAGAGTTTATCGTATCTGAGGTTTGTATGAGCCTTATCCCAAGAGAGTTGCCTGGTTTATCTTCCCCAGCGGAGCAGTTATTTCCCCGGCAGAGTAACAGGTATTTCCCAAAGCAGAGTTTATCGTATCTGAGGTTTGTATGAGCCTTATCCCCAGAGAGTTGCCTGGTTTATCTTCCCCAGCGGAGCAGTTATTTCCCCGGCAGTTTCCTCATTTTCCCCCAGTGGAATTGTATTGAAGGTTTCTCAGCACAGTCGTCCTGTGTATCCCCGGCGGAGTTTTCATCATTTTTGCATTTTGCATGTAGTAATCATTGCATCCTCAAAACTGCGTAGCATTTCCATTCCATATGGAGCATTACGCCATAGAAAAATATAAACATATGCATTCATGTGTTCGAAACCCCATCAGACCGTATCCCCGGCAGAGGCGGATCATTTTTGTTCAACATCAGCACAACCTACTACAGTTGCTTCGACAGCATTCAGAACTGATACCCCCACAGAGGTTTATTTCCTCACCCGTTGGTGATAGAAAGTTTGTTTCTCCTCAGTGAGACCCCCAGCAAGTGATCAGCCTTGCCTTGACGTATCTAAGATGTCGTTCTTGTGATACCAGTAAGTGTCATGCCAGCACCCGCGTGTGTTTCTTTGTTTGGTGTCGGTAAACACCATTGTTTCGGTGTCGGTAAACATCGAGTCTCACTCCAGTCATCGGTAAATGTCTGGTCATTTTTGGTGTCGGTAAACACCATTGTTTCGGTGTCGGTAAACATCGAGCCTCATTCCAGTCATCGGTAAATGTCTGGTCATTTTTGGATGTCGGTAAACATCATCTTTCGATGTCGGTAACATCAAGTCTTTTCCTCAGTCATCGGTAAATGTCTGATAATTCCCCAGAAATCCCCAGTAGAGTCATCGGTAAATGTCCTATCAGGTTTCCGGTCGCGAATATTTGTTTTTCTCTTCCCAATAAAGTTTCTCCCCAGTCATCGGCAAATGTCTGGTCATGTTTGGATGTCGGTAAACATCATCTTTCGATGTCGGTAAACATCGAGTCTCATCCCAGTCATCGGTAAATGTCTGGTCATATGTCATTTTCCTTATTAATAAAATCAAGATCCCCAGAAGTTGTCGGTAAACGTATTGTCTGGTTCCACCACAAAGATTTTGTTCCTCCCCAAGCAGAGATGCCATCGGTAAATGGCCCAGTTTTCTTCGATATCGGTAAATATCGAATTCCCAGTTGCAACAGCCATCGGTAAATGGTCTTGTTGAAGTTGATATCGGTAAATATCAAGTTGCTTTGAAGCCACCATCGATAAATGGTCTTGCTTCCTTTCTACATCAAGTTGTTTCCCAGCAGCCATCGGTAAATGGTCTCGCTGAAGTTGATATCGGTAAATATCAAGTTTCCAACCATCGGTAAATGGTTTCGCTTTTCTCAAGTTGTTTCCCAGCAGCCATCGGTAAATGGTCTCGCTGAAGTTGATATCGGTAAATATCAAGTTTCCAACCATCGGTAAATAGTTTTGCTTTTCTGAAATTATTTCCCAGCGGCCATCGGTAAATGATCTCGCTGAAGTTGATATCGGTAAATATCAAGTTTCTAGTTTTTTAACCATCGGTAAATGGTTTTGCTTTTCTGAAGTTGTCATACAGTCGTCATCAGTAAATGACGTGGTTCTTTTTGTATTATATCCAGTTGGTGCAAATTTCTATGGTTCTTTGGTATTCAATCCCTGTTTACCCTGAAAGTCTGACAGCCATTGCTATCATCCGTTCGGGTTCCCAGCTGATTGAATAGGGGCAGCTGTAGCACCTCAAATTTGCACCTATCATTGTACATACATTCTCATATTAGGTCATAACATAACATGGTCCACTGCATAGCATTGCATTGTCCCTTTGCCTCAAGTGCAAACCATTCAGAAGAATTAGGTCAAACTGGTCAGGAGATCAGTCAGTCAATCAAGCAAGTGCAAACTCCATTGAGCCAAGGCACTAGGGTTGGTCCAACATGTTCACATGACCTAGGGGTCATCTTGAAATGGTTTGGTCAAAGTTTGGATGCTCAGAAGTCATCAGTCAATGCATCAGTCCATCAGAAACCCTAAAAAGTCAACCTTGGTCAACTGGGCCTGATTTTATGGTTTTGATGGTGGGATTTGGTTTGAGAGGACTCATTCATGTCCATATAGGCCTCATATAACATGTCAAACATCATCATGGAAGAATTTGAAGCCAGACAAGAAATTTCCAAAAATAGAAACTTGACCTGTAATTGAAATTTGCCAAAAATGGAAACTTCTTGATCCCAAACTTACATCATGATACAAGCTTCAAATGAATTTTTGCCCAACATGAAAGTTGAAGATCTTGTTCTCCCATTTCCAAAAAGTCCAAGAACACTCAATTCCCATGTATGGTTGGCAAGTTATGATCGAATCATTCTCAAAAATTTTTGAACTTTAAAAGGCCATATCTCTCAAACCATTTGGCCAAATTAGGTGGGTTTTTTTGCAACAAGTCACATTTGATCCCCTCTTTCCAAATATGTAACCATCATTCACCAAAACATCGCCAATCAAAATGGCATTTTTGAACTTGCATAATTTAATTTCAAGTGTGGTACAAAAATGAACTTTTGAATTAAACATTTTCAATCATTTTGGCCATTTGGAATAGTTCAGAAATTGCATTTTTGACATGTTACAAGGCCCAATTCGAGTTGCAGCCTCATGCACCATACACTTAAGTAAAAATGGTCAAGTTAGCAAAACATGTGATTTTAACAAAATTCCAATTACCAAGTTCACTAATGATGCTTAACATGTTAAACAGCATATATATTGTTCATTCTCTGCCAAACAGAACCCTAGCAGCCACCATTTACAAACAGAAATTCTCACTCTCTCAAATTCTCATTTTTCCATCTTTGAACTTTTTCTTGAAAAAATTGCAAAGCACTCGAGCCTTGGTCATTTGCCTCATCACTCATCACCATTTTGAGCACATTGCAAGCTTTATTCCATAGCTGTAACAACATTTTCGAGTTCTGTTTCACCAAGAACACTCCAATGGCAGATTTCGTTCTAAGCCATTTCAAACATTCCTGAGCCAAGTTTCCTTCACCATTCAACTTTGGGAAGCTGGTAGAGCACCTGTTTTGGGCCAACACATCCAAATAACACCTGTTTCATCATTTCCTTCAAAATCAAGTAAGGTTTCGAGTCTCATTATTTTCTAAATTATTGCATGCTTTAGAGAGATCTCTTTATGCTGAGTTCATTGGTGGTCATAGTTTTGAAAATGATTGAGTATGCTGAAAGTTATGTTGGTTTAAAGGTTGATGCTCAAACTTGTTTTTGCTTGATTCTTCGTGGATAGCTTGATTTAATGATTATGAATGATGTATTCTTGATGTGTGATGTTTGCTGAGTCTAATGGTATGTTTAATTTCCATTTCTGGGCACAAATTAATTTCGCGATTTGATGAAGAGGATGAAGATCCACTGTTGCTTGCAAACCCTAATTCCATGAATGCCCAGAATTTTGTTTTACGTGTTCTGCATGATATTTGTCCTATTCCATTGCCATGTCCAATACCAGCGTGACACCTCTCCAAGCTGTACGCAGCATTTTATTAAGTTGTCCCAGGAATTACAAGTTTGCCACCGGTCGTGCCCCTTGTCTTATTAACTCATGTTATTTTCAATTTTATTTCATTTTTGATTCACCATCTTACAAAAATCATAGCGCCTTCAATAATTATCCAAAATTCATGAGAATTTTTGCATTTTGTTCATCTTGATCTCTAGTTAATTGTCATATTTTTTCCAGAATTTTTGGATGAGTGGATTTTTATTGGTGCTAGGGTTTTGTTCATGTGACCATATTTTGTACCTTTTGCCAAATCATTTGTGAAATAATGATGCTTTGTCCAATGCCTTTGAAATATTTTGTTCTTAAACTAGACACATTCATGGTGATTTTGGTATAGAGTTTATGAATTTATCATCTCTGGTTGTTGGGTTATGATTTTTTGAAGTAGGGTGTGACAATTTGTGTCACACCATTGATGTGCAACTTCATGATTTTCTTTACCATGCCTCTTGACCTCAAATTGGATTGAATTTTTGCATGAAGGTACTCTTGAATGTCTAGTTTACATGTGATTTTTCTTGGAATTGTTTGTGGCATTTCCTAATTGTTTGAGATTTTTCCCCCCTGTTTGGTCTTATGTTGACTTTTTGTGACACATGTTCCCATTTCATTTGTGAAATCCTCATACTTTATTAGATGGACATGAAATTTGATATGTGATTAGTAGACATCTTAAGCTTTGCCATGATTTTAGTCCCATTCATTTCTCATATGCTATCACTGATTTATGATTTTTTCAAGTTGATGCATGTTTGGTTGACTTCTTTGAGCATGCTTAAAATTGCCTTGCCTTCCTGATTTTCATTGACCACCTTCTACTTGTCCAAATGAGTTGAAATTTGACATGCTTACCATGCTATGGGTTGTGTTTGATCATGATTTATTTGATGATTTTTGGGAATGTTTAAGATTGCTTTTGAGTTGAGTCTTGCTGTTGGCTTCTATGAGCTTCTAAATGCCATGCCTTGACCTAATCTGTCTGTGAAATGATAATGATGAATGATATGATTGTGGAACCAACTGGGTTTGTTTCTTGATTGTTTGAACATGATTTTGGACACTTGCCATTTTCTGTTTTAACCTTTTCATCCCCTTTTGACCCTAGGCTTGCCCTAGTGGTCCTGTTACTCACATTTGAGCTCATTTTTTCAGGGTAACCAACAATTATCCAATGAGACCAATACAAATTGGTTGTGTTTGCTTGTTTATCATGACTAATCCATTTGTTTTGTAGGTTGCTTGGCTCACATGCCTTGAGCCTTGTGCATTGCACATTTAATCTGTTTGTGTTAACTGTTGACTTTTGTTTCATTTTGATTTAACTTTGACTTGTGTACTAATGTTGTCTGACTGGTTTCAGGTACTTTTAGTTGCTTTCAGTTCCTTGTGAACTTTGCTTTGCTTTGCTTGAATAGCAATTTGCATTGAGGTATAACTTCTAATCTTCATGTAGTCTGGAAGACCTGGCCTGTTACTTGGCCAGGCAACTGTCTGAAGTCCTCCTTAAGAGGCGATGTTTGTGGATGTTTAATTTTGTCCCTGTACATATGCAAAGACCTCCTAAGTGAAGAGGCAATTGGCAGAACCCAAGGGATATGCAACCTATCCCCTGCTAGTATGTGTGTCACTCACCTTGCTCACACTACCTGTGTTGATGCATAGTGAGTAAAAACCCAAGATCTATAGAGTCTAACTGGTGGATAGAGTTCCTACTTTCTGAACTCCCACACCTTCTGATATTCAAATGCTCTCCCTGACCAGGGATAAGAGCAATGAGACACACCCCTCATCTCCTTTCATCTGCTTCACCTTAGCCCCTCAATGGCAAGGTTAAGAGCACTTTTAACCCAATTCCAGTGGTTTGTTTGTTGAGGTTGATATGACCCCTCGACTAAAACCTAACCTTGTTTGAGCCCATTGCTTGTATATAGTGTGTGCTACTTGTGATTGTGTGTTTGTTTGACTTGCTTCCTGTGCAAGTTAGGTTTAGTTTAGACTTGCTTCCTGTGCAAGTTAGGTGTGGCTTGCTTCCTGTGCAAGTCATGATTAAGATAGGCTGGCTCCTTGTGCCAGTTAGCTAGAAACCTTAACTTAGGGATGATTTGCATGATAACATCTAAGCACGAGTCGTAGTCTCCCTAGTTGTGTCTCCCTCTGTTATCTGGTTAGGCTAGTCCTGTATCCCTGCGTAGGGGAACTACGTCGCCCTGATCCTCATACCAGATGAGGTACGTAGGTAGGAGATGAGCTGATCTCTCCGGGCGCCCTTTTTTTCTTTTTTTGTGTGTGTTGTTTGACAGTTGCTAGGCTCGAGTGCCTGACTCCTTAGCAATTTGTTGTCTGTTTGTTTGAGCGTGTGCTTGACAGTTATAGGCTCGAGTCCCCGACTCCCTATTAACTTGTTATGTTGTTGTGTGCTTGGAAGATGATGTAAGTCCATCGAGTGGCATTCGGGTTCCAGTGTGGTTTTTTTGGTTCGGATGCTGATGTAAGTCCAGTGATTAGCAGTCGGGCTCCACGTTTGCCTTTGCCTTTGTTTGTTTGTGTGCGTGTCAGCCGAGCTACGAATGCTCTGATTCTCCTTCGTCCAAGGAGATACGTATGCATAGGATGCGATATCCTAGCGAGCATGTGTCGTTTCCCCAGTCCGAACTACTTCGACTCTGATGTCTATGCCTGATAGACTAAGTAGGCCCAGGATGTGGTATCCTGCCGAGTCAGTTTCAGTCTTGTTTGTTTTCTTGTGTCTCTTTCAGCCAGTGTGTGTGCGTTTATGAGCAGTGTTTAGCAACCATTTTCCCTTCCTATTGTGCGTGGATCCCGTCGAGTACGACGGATGCGTAGGGGTGCTAATACCTTCCCTTCGCATAACCGACTCCCGATCCCATTCTCTTTGGTCGCGAGACCATGTCTTTTCCAGGTTTACTCTGAGCGTTTCCTTTCCCTCTTTTGGGATAAATAACGCACGGTGGCGGCTCTGTTGATCTTGTTTTCCCGCCGGTTTTTCGCGTAATGCGACACCTTGGACTTTAGAATCAAGCAATATCAATACATAAATAGCAAGATGAAGAGCAAGGCATCAAATAAAGATAGCCATATCTAAGCTTAACTACTCCATGATATTTTTTATAATCTCCCATGTATCAGATGACTTCAGAGACAGGCACTAGACATAGGTTCAAAGTAACATCTTCAATAAGACCATGTAGAAGATGAACTCAAAAGGGATCTCAACACTTGCTTAAGATGAGAATTCACTTCTCAAGCACTTGGTTTCATGAAAGTTAGCATTGGCCAAGTCCTTTTGCATAGGGAGTGTTGCCTAATTCTAAATCCAATGTCTCAGATCAAAACCAACAGTCCACACAAATCTTTTTTAGAGTTTTTATTGTTATTATGTGCATTAAAGTCAAAGGACCACAAACACAAACAAGTATATACAATCACAAAGATATGGCTTAAGTGAGCAAAGTGAAAATGGCTTTAAAATAAACAAGTTAAATGGTATGAATAGTGGCAAATGAATAAAGACTTGAATTTAAAGTGCATTAAAATAAATGGCTTGAAATTAAATGTTAGTTGTTAGTTGATTAGAAGTTAGTATTGCTTTTGCTTTTGTTTTGTTTAAGTAATTCTTTAGAGAACACTCAAACCACTATTCACAAGCATAGATCCTTGAACCAAGACATCTTCCAAAGGAAGGAAAAAAGGCCAAGTTTCCACACAATACCATGAACGAGGGAGACTTACAATCTCACTTACTAAAATGTTATGCCTTTTGTGTCAAAATTTAGCGCTATGTTAAGCAATCGTAATTGGACTTATGTAGAAGTCACAACTATTTAAGACTGGGCAATATCAATTTGAATGTTAATGAATGTTAGAGATATGGTATGATGAACCATACTTCTAAAACATACCACACTTAAAAGAGAATGCAAAAGGGGTGGACCTAATCTCATCCACACTTATGTTGATTTTTCAATCAACTAGGCTTAGGATATAAAGATATCATAGGTCCATGAATTGAATGAGGAGAGAATGGGATTGACATGAAGAGGGAGGGAAAACGGAATCAACACAAATTGGTCAAAGGAGGACTTTTATCAAATTAAAATCATTCATTCATTTTGGGAGATGAAATGTACATTTCATCAATCCCCTAAATCCAATGATTTTAACTCAACAAAGTCAAATCAACCTTGACCAAGTCCCAACAACACAAGTCAAACTCAACAAGTTATTATCAAAAGCTCAACATAATTTATTTTACAATTAAACAATTAAAATCAATTAAAAAATGTATTAAATTAAATTATGGTTGGTCAAAATCCTAAAACCTCATCAAAACACCAAATAAATGGCCATGAGATTTATCATAGGTCAAACAAGGTCAAAGGACCTTGGAGAATTTTTTTCATTAATTTTGGAAACCTAAAAGCATTTTTAAACAATTAAAAATGTTCACAAAAAGAATTAAATCATGAAAAATATTAACAATGATCCAAAAAATAATTTTAATTCAGAAAATGAAAGAGGAATTTATTTAAATTTTTTTGGTGAAAGTCTCATATTTTTTGGATCAGTATTAAAATTAATATGAATTAATGAAAATAAGTCAAATAAAATGAAAATAAAAAAATAGCAAAAAACATGGACCACTTGATCTCCCTTATTAATTGAGGTGGCAGATCAATTGGATCTCAGCGCGCGTTCCACCATGGATTATAGTCAATGCGCTGGAGGGATGGTATTCAAAACCAACGCGTGAGATTAAAACAAATTGCAAGGATCCTATGGTCTGAGACATGCCAACGCATTGCCGGAGCTGTAACTTCGGTCTTCTTCTCTGGTGGACCTCACCGAACTGACCCACCTTCAATAATCACCAAAATAAAAAAAAGAGGACTTGAATTTAAAGTAAAAATGCTCAGGAGCTCGAATTTGGCCTCAATTTCTCCTAACTCCAAGTATATTGAAAGATACAGGGAGTTGAAATTTAAGGATCATGATTTGAGTTGCTTCGATTTGACCTCAAATCAACTCAATCTTGTTGCATACATTGGTAGGACTTCAGACAACCAAAAATCAAGAAGAATTATGGGGAATTGAGTGAGAATCAAAGAAAAGAAAAATTGAGAAAGTCACCTCCACTGCAGGTTCAGATGAACATGATCTTGCTTCCAATTGCTCTTGGCCTTGCTCTGGATGCTTGATAGAGTAGAATTGAATCAAAAGGGAAGCAGGACTCTTGGAGATTTGAATCTCAAAACAGTGGAGATTCAAACTCGATTTCCAATGAAAATCCTCAAGATTATCCTTTGAATGAGAGGGTTTGAAGCTGGGGATTCAAAGTTGGCGCACAGGGGTCCGCAATTCTGAAGGCAAGGGTCTCTATTTATAGCCAAGGCATTGTTATTTGCATATTTGATTAAAATTTTCAAAAATAGAAACTTTTCTTTGAATGGATGCAAGGGCGTGTGATAGGCCCATGTGATCATTCAATCAGGTCCAAAATCATGTACAAACATTGCTGAAGTCATGTTAGCAAGCCATGCATTTGTGTATGGAAGATTCAAGTTCAATTATGCCAAATGGTCATCCAACTTCAAGTGATGCGCATGTCACTCATACTTTCTCCAAATGTGATGAAACTGGACTTTTTAGAAAGGTAAGATCAAGAGGAACAACTTTCATGTTGAACACGTTTTTATTTGAAGCTTGGATCATCATGAATTTTGAGGTGGAAGTTTGGAAAATCAAACATGTCGAATTTTTTTCTAAGTGTCAAGCCATGTGTTCACTTCTTCCACCTTGGCTAACTTTTTATATGAGCTTCAAATGAAAAACGTTCCTTCATCAATGTTGTAAAATTGTCATAAATGTGACCTCTTTTGGATTTAGCATGAAGGAGTTATTCATTTTAGAAGTTTAGGAGAATCACTTGTTCAATGGCATTGGTCCAAAATGACCTATAATGTCTCCTTATATCACATGCATGTAAAAGTTGAATTTGATCTTCCTCTAAACATCAAAGTTTAAGTAGATATCTTGAATTTGATTGTGCAACTTGAATGGATTTCATCTCATAAAAATTGAGCAAGTTATGGCTTTGGGAAGTTGACTTCCAAATTAGGGTTTAGACAAAATGACCTATAATCTTTCACCAAACAAATTGACTTTCCAAGAAAAAACTAGATCTAGACCTCAACATGAAGGTTGTTTGGAATGTAATTTACTCTAACTTTGATCTTGGAATCATTTTCATATGACAAAAATTATAGGAGATAGGCTCTAGGGAACCCCAGTTTTGATCAGTTGAATTCTTCTGGTCAACCACCATGAACCAACTTGCTAGGTTGATATTCTATTGACTTTTGGGACTCATGGAGGATCATATATGCATAAGATGATGAAATGTGAAGCATCCCTTGGAAAATTTTATCAATTGGTGAAGAAACTTATTGAGGAAGTTATCGCATCTCGAAAAATGCGATCCCTCGCGATGGTCGCAGAAAAATTATGTTCGAACATAATCGCCACCGAACTTTATTTATCCCAATAAAAGAATAGGAAAATATCGATAAAACATTTGAAAAAATAGAATAATGGTCTTCGCAACCATATTCGGGTTCGGGAGTCGATTACGCAAGGGGAAGGTATTAACACCCCTCACGTCCGTTGTACTCAACGGGAACCTTTTAGTCTAATTTGCTATTTGAATGTTAGTTGAATTTTACTTGTTTTCTTCAAGTGCTAAGGATCGATAATAGATATGGATGGGGACCTCAGAAGGGGGAAAAGGAAGGTTTTTTTATTAGTGTGCTCGTGAAGATCTAACAATCTCCTGCCTACGTACCCTTATGGTGCAATAAGGAAATCAGAGCATTCGTAGTTCAGGGAACTACGGTTGGTTGGTGTCTTTTAATGAACGAATAATTAGATCGCATTCTAAAGGCTAAACGTTGGCTTGTTTACTCTCGGCGGAGGCTTAAGCACTAGTTTTTTGTGCGCATTAGAAAGGATTAAATAATGTTCTTTTTGAAAAGAGTTTTGGTCACGCGGGGGTGACAAGTTGAATTAATATGTTAAATGTTTTGTTTGATTGGTTTTGATCGCACAAGGGCGAGGAAAGATAGATTTGATGTGTTTAAGATACTTTTGAAGAACGACAAAAGATTGAGCAATATGGTGCACACCAATCGTTCAATTCTTTCGAGGAATAATAAGGCAAACACCTCTTATTTCCTTTTTCGTTTAAATTATTATTAGAAGTTTGTTTGCGGAAATTGAATATGCACGGTAGTGAGGCGAACGCCTCCCACTTACTTATTCGAGGAATAATGAGGCGTGCGCCACTTATTCCTTTATCCAAGTTTATTTAGAGTGTTTTAATCGGAGGATAAAAGTTTGAGCAATATGGCGGGCGCCAATCATTCAAATGTTCGAGAGATAGTGAAGCGAGCGCCCCTATTCTCTTTTTCGTCCAAAGTTTAGATTATAAAAATAAAGTCTTTAGAAATTATATTTGATTTGGGAAAATGATTTTTAAATTTGTACGGTTAAGATTTTAATTGGAAGTCGACAATTTGTGTAATATGGCGAGCGCCAATCGTTCAATTATTCGAAAGATGGTGAGGCGAACGCCTCCCATTCGTTTTTGCCATCCGAGGTTTTAAGTTATAAGATAATATTCTTGAGAAGTTATATTTGATAAAGAAAAGTGATTTGAATTGGTATGGTTGAAGCTTTAATCGGGTGACAAGAATTCGAGCAATGTGGCGTACGCCAATCGTTCGAGTACTTAAGAAATAGTGAAGCGAACACTTACTATACTCTTTTCCATCCAAAGTTCTAATATTCATAAAATAACGTTTTTAGACATTATATCTAATTTAGGAAAAAATGATTTGGATTTGTTGTATAGGATTTTAATCGAATGACGAAATTCAAGCAATATGACGAACGCCAATTATTCGAATATTCGAGAGATAGTAAAACGTGCGCTTACTATACTCCTTTTCATCCAAAGTTAGAGTTAAAAGGTTTTGAGGAAAGTGTCGATTAAAAGGTTTCAATTTTGAATTCATTAGAATTAATCGGGTTTTAAATGGATTACTCGACATTTGGACCAAGATTGGATTTTTAGAAAAAAAAAATCATTTTTGCTAATATTAATAATTAATCTCCTATTAAATAGTTATATTACTCCAACTAAATATATTAGAACAAAGTTAAAGAAATCAAGTTAAGAAAAGAAAATAATTATCTTTGTCACCATTATTACTTATGAACACCCTAATCAATTTCCTAAATAAAATAGAGAATATGACTAATTAAATATCCAGGAAGTGTGAAGGCCCTAAAATCTAAGGCCCAAACCTCATTCCTCCAATCAAATCGAGCGGGTCCTAGAGGCCCATCGTATTTTAGGTGAAGCCCAAAACCAGGCTAGAGGAAGAATCTGAAACGTCAGTAATTCCCCCTTTCATGGTGCGCGTGCGTCATTTGAACTTCTAAGCGGAGGCCAGCCGTACTAGGGACACACACAATGCTTGGGAACCTCCACTAAACAACATTATTTAATATGCCCATTAAGAAAAAAAACTGCTAGTCTTTATTACACTGTGTGGTTAATTAATAATAAAAAGCTACTATTATTAACGCCAACACATAATGAAACGCGTCAACCACACAAAAATGAAATCCACTCCATCCAAACATCTCCCCTTCTCTGAATCTTCTTTGCCCCTCTTTGGCGGCAAGGGGCGGTGGCCACCGACCGACAATCATTCTTAGAAATACAAAAACTCAAACATGAAGCCAAGCTTTTTTAAACCCTGAACATGGATCCACATTTATCCTCCTCTAATTTCCTACCCGTTGTCCGGATCGGAACCTCAAACTCAACTTTGTCAAGCTTAGAAATACAATTTATCTTCAGGATAATAAACAGAACAATATTCGATACATAAACAGGAAGCATTACACTAAAGAGTTTATATGGGAATCAACAAGTCAAAGCTCAACTCGCATATATGTATACAAAGCAAAATCTGATTTTAAACCACAACCTATTACGCTCATGCGCTTGCTTTAAAAGCCAGGAAAAAGAAAATATCGGTCAAAAATTTACCAAGATGGTCTGTTTTCAGGTAAACGTTCAATCTTCCTTTCTCTTTGTCCAATCTCCTTTCTCTTTCAACTTCTTTTTCTGCATAATCTAAAGATGGGTTCGATTTGTCCAGGATTTAGCTCGGTTAACTCAAGGCTTCAATGAGGAGGTCTGATCTACCTTTCGTATCTTCAAGTTTTAGTGTGGTTTGCGGAAGAATTCTACAGGGTAACAATAGAGTCCCCTTTTCACGATTGGGATGCGTCCCTTTTATAGACCCCGGTGTGTGGTCCCTTTGGTGGTGAGATGGCTTGTGAATCCAGAAAATCATTCTGTTGGAGGAGAAAATTCCCCTTTTGATTTTTTGGGGACCGAGATATGAATATCTCCAATTTGTTTGTCTATTGCTAATGAGATTTCTGGATCCTCTAACTCTGGATGGTGCCCACTTTGGTATGTCATTATCTTGTAGATTTTATTTTTTGTATGCATGTATTTTGAGGGAATGGTTTATGTGTTATGGTATTTGTTTTATTGTTTTGATCGAATTTCCCACGCATAGCCAATATTATCCCTGTGTATGAATTACTTATGATATAATTCTAACCATACATTTTGATTTCTGCAGGTTGTGGTTGTGAACTCATGTTGCCTCACTGCATTTTTTTCTACCGTAAACTGTGAGTTCATTTTCTTGTGGAAAAACTGGTTACTGCTGTGAATTCTAACTTTAACTCATGTACGTCCTTATTCTCCTTTGATTTAAAATAATGCACCATTATTCTCCAGCTATGTTGGCGGGTATGAAGACTGGAATATTCTGATCTGGATATTTGCCTGTTTCCATTTTAATCCTTTCTTCCATCTTCATGGTGTACATCTTTGACGCTTTGCACACGATTCCACATCTTGGCCTTCTAACAAAGTTTACTTGTGTTTTTTTAAGGTTTAATTGTTGAAGGACTTCGAAGGGTGTTTGGAAAAGGAACACGAAGATAGGTACAACATGGTTCAAGTCGGAATAACTCAGTTGTAAAATCATTTTTTAGTGTCATACCGGTAGGAAGGTCATGGATGTTGGATCAAGGAACGGGCAAGGGTTGCTGTTGGGCTCAAAGTTGCATGGAAGAATGACTACGCTTTCTGGACCGTATTTTTCGTAACTTGAGTATCATGAATTATTATTGTTGCTTCGCATTTGGGAGTTGTTGCATTTTGCAGGTTGCCTTTTGAATTCATGTTTTTGACATGTTCGTGGAATGCAGGTTTTCTCGTCGTGCGTTCGCATCGTTTGGAAGCTATTTGTGTTTCAGTTTGCAGCTGGATGCGCATAGTGTTGGTTGCTGTTATCTAGTGCGTGTTTTGAGTAATGGTGTACTACTATCGTGAATTCTCTGCATTTGTCGTAGCCGTTAAGCTCTGGTTTCCTGCATTTGCTGTAGCCGTTAAGCTTTGGTTTCCTGCATTTGCTGTTGGTGTCAACTGTTAACTGCTTAGTGAGTTCATTAGTTGCTTAGGATTTAGAAAATGACTAAGGAAATAGGCAATGGATATATGGACTTTGAATGGAATGGTGTTAATGTACATGGAATTTTGAAACAAGTACTTGTATATTGTAATGTTGGTTTGTAAATGCAAATGTGATTTGGGTATGTAAACATGTTTTGGAAATTGACATGCACTCATGGTTTCAACACGAATCATAATGAACCAAGGATGGATTATGAAGGGATGAAAAGAGGGATCAGGGTTCTTGGATTGTAGCACGATTTAAGTTGACTTTGGTCAAAGTTGACCAAAAAGTCAGCCATCGACCAAAGTCAACCTTTGGTTTTAACTCATTTTTGTGTGTCTTTCTTATGTATGGATATTTGTAAACAAATGGCGTTGGTATCCTGAACGAAACAAGCTATGCATTGAACTTTTAATGAATGACCTTGGTTTTGAATGAATTGATGGATTTAGTCCTTTTGTGAGTCTTGTGTGAATTTGATATTTGAAATGGTATGGATTTAATATGAACTAAATGATGAGTGGATATCTTAATGGTCTTGGTGAATGGGTGTATATTTCAAATTGGGCATCTTTAAGATTTGAAGTGCGTTGTCATTCAAATGAGTCATTAACATAATTCAAAGGACACAAACATAACTTGAATAATCTTGAGGCAAAGATTTTGGTAAGGGCTAGGTGGCATAGCGAACTAGGAACTAACTGGACATTTATGGGTCATGAACCAACGGTAGTGACGATGGCATGGAGTGGGTTTGGATAACCTTGACCAAGTGAAGCTAGGAAAAGTATGAACCATGTACTTTGAATAAACCAAATGAACTAACTCAATATATATTTAGGCCCAAACCAAAGGACACAATCATAGGATTCACAGGTGGGAGCATGAAGCCTATGAAATCAACAACAAGAGGGTCCACAAACATGAATTATGCATAAGAGGTTGGGTGAAATTTGGCCTTGTTATAACACTAAGTCATAATGTTATGAAGGACGAAATTTAGGGTTATAGGCCTTTATGAGGGCATGGAACATGATTAGGGTTGATGGACATTTTGATCGAACGTGAATCCCCTTACTGGAGCTTACGCATCGTAACCTTTGGTTGTGAATGCCAATTTCTTTTCTTTAAACCAACCTAGACAAAATTGGGGTGTGACAGTTGCCCATATTTAATTACCTTGAACTAGAAAGTATGAATGAAAATGGTCTTCGTGCATTCATGGTGGAAGATAATTAAATAAGAAAAAGATCCCAAGTTTGTCTACAAAGAAAGTAAATGTAACGAGTCTTAAGAGCACCAAGATATTGAGATGGGATATCAAATCTATATCATCCCTCGAGTGGACACTTAAATCTTGCAAAGGTTGCTATCGATATTAAGACGATGGTGAGACTGAAACTGAAAAGGTCTCCGGAACCAAAAGGATGACAGTAGAATTAATAAAATCGCTACCACCAAAAGGATGACAATAATTTAACAAGATTTCAAGGATCGTCATCACCAAAAGGGTGATGGTAAGACCAACAACAAAACTTGCTATCATCAAAAGGATGAAAGTTAGACATAATTCAAAGATTTCCATCACCAAAAGGATGATGGTTATCCTAATAAGGCTTTCCATTACCAAAAGGATAATAGCAAGACTACTACCAAAAGGATGATAATTAACTCATCAACTTCAAAGATCACCGTTACCAAAAGGATGAAGGTAAGATCAAACAACAAAACTTGTTATCACCAAAAGGATGATAATAAGTCAATAACTTCAATGATTACCATCACCAAAAGGATGAAGGTAGGACCAATTACAAAAATGGTTATCACCAAAAGGATGATAATAAGTCACAACAATTTTAATGATCACCATCACCAAAAGGATGAAGGTAAGACCAAACAACAAAACTTGTTATCACCAAAAGGATGATAATAAGTCAATAACTTCAATGGTTACCATCACCAAAAGGATGAAGGTAAGACCAAACAAAAAAAAATTTTATCACCAAAAGGATGATAATAAGTCAATAACTTCAATGATCACCATCACCAAAAGGGTGAAGGTAAGACCAATAACAAAACTGGTTATCACCAAAAGGATGATAATACGTCACAACAATTTTATTGATTGAGTAACTTCCATCAAAAGGATGATAGTAAGAAAACCCGTTGGAAAATAAAACTACCGACACAAGTTCAATAGAACACACTCGTTTGGTAATAAAGCTATTAACAAGAGGTCAATAGAACAAACTTTCTAAGGCTATCAATAAAAGGTCGATAGAACAAACTTATTAGATAGTATTAGAACATCAATGGGTAAGACTTGCTTGGGGATTTCAATAATAAAAGGTTGCATAAAAATATTCTTTGAAAGATGTAATTTCCATCAACAAAAGGTGTAAAGGAAACAACTCACTGAGGAACGCTCAAAGAGACAAGCAAGGTAGGAAGTTATTCAAAGAAATATCATTGACTTAACTTAGGATAACATCTCATCAACAAAAGGTTAAAAAATGTAACTCAATGGGGAACACCCAATGGAAAACGACACGTAGGGACTCACTCAGAGAAAATACCAAGGACGTGACTAAGGATTGACCTGGATACTTATGACTAAACTCTGGATCTTGATTTGTGTTATGTGCATAAATGATATGTATGCAATGATGCGTGACATATTTTTTTGAAACTTTATGCATGAAGTGATGCATGTTTGAATGCAAGTAAGTGATTGGATGTTGGGATTGGTCTCCCTTCTTCGAAGGTGATATCTTTTCATGAGGATGCCGACAAGGTTGACTTTGGTTTTCTGGTAATTGCCAATATGGATTGGACTATTGGTTGGTGAAAGTTTGACTTCTCGACACTCGGTAGTTGATGATGTGATGTTCAGACAACGGATGTGGATACTCTTAGTGCCCCAAGTTTGACTCCTTACTGATAAGTTGTGTATTTATCCTTGAGAAGATCTCGACTTCTTTTCCTGATGGGCCTGGAAGACCTGTAAATGAGCATAGTGACATGATCAACGTATGACGGTTATGCTTTCGATATGCCCTAAGGATTATTGTCAACATATGATGTTGTACTAGCGTGGACTTTCGACGTTTTGTTGTGGATTTAAACAGTTACTAGTTGTCTGACATAGTCTGCTTGACCAACTTGAAGATATGGAAAGAACTTGCCCCTTGTCTTGTCTTGTCTCAGTCTGTAGGGTATTTAAAGGAATTCTCTTTAAAATGAAACTTTTAGGAGTGGTCCTTCCATGACATGGTGTGAGTTTTCTTCCTCCAGTGTCTAAATTTTGCAATGGTCTGCCCCTGATTAGCCGGTTCTCGAAATGGTTCTCCCTAATCGACTGATCTTTAGGAGTTGGTTTTTACTGTACTCTTGAGGTAATTTGCCCCTGATTAAGCTTTTGAGGGAATTTCCCCAAACGGACTGAGTATTGAGGTGATTATCCTCCCTGGTCACCTGTTGCTTGGAGACCTGTCTTATACTGACAAAATCTTAGGTCAACATAATCATTAGATTGCCCTGCCCTTGATCCATAGGATTATGAGGTGATTTTTATTCGTGTTGGCACCAACGATCAAGTAACTCTCAAATTACCCCTTGTTGGAACTTCCTCGATGTCAAGTATTGTCTTGCAATTAAAAATTGTTCATCCAAGAAATGGTGATTTTAATGAAATAGTTATGCAAGTTTTGAAAAACAGTCATTCATTTGGGAGGGTCGTGGTAGTGTGTGACGAGTGGACCATGAGTCCAAATGCAGTGTTAAGTTTAGCTAGCGTGTGAGTGATACAGTGAGAATAGAATATTAGCAAATCTTTAGGAGTCAGTTTACACAACCTTGCTGTAGTATGCTTTTAGAATAAACCTTACTTCAATTAGGTCTTTTGAAGGTTGTAACATGGCTTGGTTCACGGTTATTGAAACAAGGGATTTAGGGCTCAAGTTTTGTTTTAACCCACCCCTTCTTCATGATGATCTCCAATCCTAGATTCAGTTAATTCAACATACACATTAAACTTTTACAAGAGTTCGGCAGTGTAACGTATCTTGAAATGGCAGTCGTCTTATTTTGCTCTTCATGGGTATTGGTGACCTTTTGATTTTGGTATGGTGGTCACCGAATCTTGTTTTTGTTTTGTTGAGGACTTTCGTTGTCTCTTTTTAATTTTGTTTTGATCCCTAACTTTTGCATGGACCTTCTTTTGAAGCTTTAATCCATCGGGATCGCCCCAGTTTTTGCCTAAGTCTCCTGTTTGGGGTTTTCGACTTAGCGGGCTCTTTCTTTGATGATTTTTGGAAAATTGTGACTGCCAATTCATTGGTTATTGAAGAACAAACAACATAACTTTTGGATTTTTCAAGGTTTCTTCGACACTTCAGGATATGTGGAAGAATGGTATGTAGTTGATCCACATGTGGGATATCTCATCTTGTAATTCTAATGTGTAATCAGATCAACTAAACACTACTCTGCCCCAGGTTAAGCGTAAGGGTTTTTTAGATCCGAAAGAAACTCCTACTTCTAGGCTTGAAGTGGTTAACTCCTTATCTCTCCGGGGTTTGGGGATTTGGAATAATGCATGTACATCATTAGCAGGATTTTATCCGAAAGAATACAATCAACAATTATGAGTATTTTATTTTTGTCACCCTCCTTCCAATATTTGCTAACAATAGTGTGATAAAGAAGGTGAAGTGGAAAACTATGTGTTGGTTCTTTGCAAATGCAATAAATGAGTGAGTATGAAAATATTGATTCAAAACATGCATAATCATTCCATTAATAAAACCAAATACAAATAACAATGTTTAACGCAAACAATACTTAGGCAAACGAGAAGAAATTACAAGAATGCAAAAATGCAAAAATGGCATAATGATTGCCTTCATTCAAGGAAACAAGCCTTCATCTCTTGATTCACTGTCGCATCAACTTAGTTAGGAATGGTTCTGCTTGTTCAGGCCGATGTGAAGCTTATCTTCAACAATCCCTTTGACGAAATTCACTTACTGCTCTGCATGCGCCGACATGGGGTTTGTCACAACATTTGGCCTAACTGGCGTGAAAGAAACTGCCTTACTGTCAATCAGGTCTTAAACTTTGTGTTTCAAGGCCTTACAATTATCCATTGTGTGTCCTGGGGCACCCATGTTATACTCGCAATGAGCATTGGCGTCATAGCCTGGTGGATAGGATGGAGTCGTAGGCGTTATCTCCTTCAAAGTAATTGATCCACCCTTTAGCAGGTAGGGAAGGATCTTGCTATATGGTACTAGCAAAGGATCAAAATGTCTTTCTGGCCTCCTTACCCTATACTGGTTAGGCTGACGTTGTCGTGGAGTACATTGCTGTTGATTTTAGTGTGGTTGCTGGTAAGTTGGCTGTTGATATGGCTGCTGATACGGTTGCTGATATGGTGTTGGTATGACAGCGACAACCTGATGGTAAGGTATGGGAACATATGTGTAGCGGTAAATTCATGATCATTAAGCTATGGATAAGCACGACATCAATAAAACCAGAGTCGCCACCACGCTTTTATTGTTTCCAAGGGAAAAGAGAAAAGTACGAACAAAACCCAAAAATAAGAAGTTTTCAAATCAAAACTAATAAAATGCCAGAGATTACAGGTAAGGGGGTTGGTTACACAGAGGGAAGGTGTTAGCATCCAAAGTGTCCTAGGTACTCCCAGGGAGCCCTTTTTTTGTGTGCATATGTATTTTGTACAAAATGATGTTCATAAACAAATAGAATGGGGGATGAGAAAAGAATTCATTAATTATATTTTTGTGTTTGACAAGACCTTCGGACTTGTGCCTACGTACCAACATAAAATGAGGGATCAAAACCTCGTAGGTCGTGGTATAAATTTCAAAGTGAATGGATTGCTTTTAACAAAATTTAAGTTGGAAAGGCACAAAGGCCTAAAAATGGTTTGAATGAGTTAGTTCTTTTTGGCCTTTTGAAAGTTTTAAGTCAAGTATAATTAAGTATATTTACAAGTTTGATTAAGAAAAGAAGTTTGAAAATGCAATGACATAAGGCAAAAGTTTCTAGTTTGCAATATGGTCTAAGTTTTAGAAAAAAACAAGCTCAAACAAAGAAGTTTTAAAAGGGGGGGGGGGAGAAAATTTGAAATTAAAGAAGTGATAAGGAGATGACGAGACTAATCCTAAGCATAAAATTAAAAGTTAAGAGTTGAAAAGATCTGACCAATGGGATGCAATCCAATAGACAAGAATGTCATATAGAAACCCAAATTCCCTTGGACATTAGAATCAAGCAAGAAACAATGCACAATATATCAACTTGAAGAGCAAAGCATCAAATAAAGATAGCCACATCCAAGCTTAGCAACTCCATGATCTTCTTTAAATTTGCCCATGTAGCAGATGAATTCCACAAGTCACAGGTTCAAAGTAACAACTTCATAATGATCATGTTGCAGATGAACTCAAAATGGACCTTCAATGATGTATCAGATGAAGTTTCAAATTGCAAGCACTTGGTTTCATAAAAGTTGGCATTGGCCAAGCCCTTTGCATAGGGAGTGTTACCTAAATTCTAAATCCAATTGTCTCAGATCAAACCAACAGTCCACACAAGATATTTTTTAGAGTTTTTGTTCTTATTATGTACATTTATATTCAAAGACCACACAAACACATACAATATTCACAATCACAATATATCACAAAATATGGTCCAAATGGACAAAGTGAAAATGACATTAACATAAATAATTAGAATGTATGAATAATGGCAAATGAATAAGGCTAAAAAATAAAGTGCATTAAAGTAAATGACTTGAAATTAAATGTTAGTTGTTAATGAGTTAGAAGTTAGTATTGCTTTTGCTTTTTTATTTTAAGTCATTCTTTGGAGAACACTCAACCCACTTATCATGAGCATGGATCTTTGAACCAAGACATCTCCCAAAGGAAGGAAAAAAGGCCAAGTTGCCACACAATACCATGAAAGAGAGGAGACTTATAATCTCACTAACTAGAATGCTATGCCTTTTTGTGTCAAAAATTTAGCGGTATGTTAAGCAATCGTAATTGGACTTATATAGAAGTCAGAACTATTTGAGGTCAGACAATAGGTTTTTGGTGTTAATGCATGTTAGAGACATAGTATAATGGACTATACTCATGAAACATACCACACACAAAAGAATATGCAAAAGAGGTGGGCTAATCTCATCCATACTTATGTTGATTTTGCAATCAACTAGCCTTAGGATATTGAGATATCATAGGTCCATGATATGAATGCACAAAGAAGGGGAATGATATGAAGAGGGAGGGGAATGGATCAAAACTCAAATTGGACAAAGGAGGACTTTTACCAAATTAAGATCATTCATTCATTTTGGGAGATGAAATGTACATTCCATCAATCCCCTAAATCCAATGATCTTAACCTAACAAAGTCAAATCAACCTTGAACAAGGCCCAACAACATAAGTCAAACATATACAAACAATCAAAATGGCTCAACACAATTATTTGGCATTTATTCAATTTAAAAATACTAAAAATAATTCATTAAATTAAATATGGTTTGTCAAATTCCTAAAACCTCATCAAAACACCAAAGAAATGGCCATGAGATTTATCATAGGTCAAACAAGGTCAAAGGACCTTGGAGAAAAAAATTCAGATTTTTTAGAGACTTAAAATTATTTTTAAACAATTAAAAATATTCACAAAATCAATTAAATCATGAAAAATATTAATAATGATCCAAAAAATAATTTTAATTCAAAATACGAAAGAGGATTTTATTTAAATTTTTTTTGGTGAAACTCTCATATTTTTCGGATCAATATTAAAATTAATATGAATTAATGAAAATCAAAGGAATAAAATGAAAATCAGAAAATACAAAAAAACGTGGAGCACTTGATCTCCCTCATTAATTGAGGTGACAGATAAAGTGGTCCTCAGCGCGCCTTCCACCATAGTCACTAGTCTACGCGTAACACAATTGGTATTTACAAGCAACACACGAGATTAAAATATTTTGAATTGATCATGTGGCTCAAAACCTGTCCAACACATCACCGGCGCTAAACCTCCGGTCACCTTCTCAGGCGAACCTCGCCGGACTGGTTCAGTTATCACCATCACATAAATAAAAAAGGAGGACATAATCTGAAAGAAAAAATGGCGTAGAGCACGAATCTGACCTCAATTTCAACTAACTCCAAATATATAGAAAGATATGAGGAGTTGAATTTTGAGGTGTGTCAACTGAGTTGCTTCGATTTGACCTCAAAGAAACTCGATCTTCTTGCCTATATTGGTAGGACTTCAGACAACCAAAGATCCAAGAGAATTGATGAGAATTGAGTGAGAATCGAAGAGAAGAAAAATTCTGGAAAATACCTTTAATGTTGTGCAGAACTTGCTCTTCCTTTCTTCAATTCTTGTTTGATCTTGCTCCAATGAATCTTGAATGGCAAGGCAATGTGAAATGGTCATTTGAAGTTTTGATTTTGCCAATTGATGCAAGTCTGTTAAAACCATGCACAACCCTAGCAAACTTTGTCCAAAATGAATGAATTAGGACTCTTTGGAAAGCTTAGATCAAGAGGAACAACTCTTATGTTGAACACTTTTCCATTTGGAACTCGGATCAAGGTGAATTTTGAAATGGAAGTTTGGAAATTTCAACATGTTGAAATTTTTTCTAAGTGTCAAGTCATATACTTCAATATTCCACCTTACTAAACTTTTTATGTGAGCTCCAAATGAGAAAAGTGTCTTCATAAAAGTTGCAGCTCTTTCAAAGACCTTCAAAATTGTAAACAATTTAACATCATTTGGATTTAAAATGAGAGAGTTATGCATTTTTGAAGTTGAGGAAAATCACTTGTTTAATAGTATTGGTCCAAAATGACATATAATGTATCCTCATATCACATACTCATAAAAGTTGATTTAGATTTAACTACAAACATCAAGGTTGACGTAGACATATTTAATTTGATTGTGCAACTTGTAAATCTTTCATCTCATAAAAATTGAGCAAGTTATGACCTTGGGAAGTTGACTTTCAAATTAGGGTTTAGACAAAATGACCTATAATGTTTCAACATAGAAAATAAATTTCCAAGCAAAATCAGCTCTAGACTTAAACATGAAAGTTGTTTGGAATGTCATGTAGAGTAAATTTTCTCTTGAGATAATTTTCATATGGTACAAATTGTAGGAGATAGGGTCTAGGGAGATCCAGTTTTGATCAGATGAATTCATCTGGCCAACCACCATCAACCAACTTGCTAGCTTGCAATTCTCTTGACTTTTTAGGCTCATGGTAGATCATACATGCATAAGATGATGAGTTTTGAAGTGTCCCTTTAGAAATTTGATCAATTGGCGTGGAAGCTTGTTGAAGAAGTTACTTAAGATACCCAGATAAACTAGGGTTTCCAAGGAAAACCACCTCCAAACTCTTGAAGAAAACTTGATCAAAATAACATGTAAAGATCAATGGGACTCATATATGATGCTTAGAGACATTGTCGATCAATCCTTAATTTTGCTCTTAGCCATGAGGGTCTCAAACCCTAGATATGAACTTGATAGATCAATGGGGATCATGCCCTACCTACAAAAGAGTTAGGCAAATGCAAAGACATATTTTTGGTATTTTGGATAGTAGAATGATAATATACAAGTGTGATACAATCACATGGTGCTTGGTGATCTCTCCCAAAACAAATCCAATGAATGAGGGGCGAAGAGGATGACAAGGTGCGATCCTAATGCTGATGCATATGATGAAATTGCATGATGGGTCTTAAGGCAAAAATTGGGGTTTTACAGCTGCCCCTATTTAAGGACATTCTAACTGAGGGGGCGAAGGTTAAAATATTCATATCGACTCAGTAGAATGGGCTTAAATAACAACATATAGAAACAAATTTTGGTCCCTAAGAGACCTCTTTATGCATATGATATGAATGTAAAAGCAATTTCTCTATGGGGGAAATGTTGCCACAAAGGAAAAGGAATCAGAGAGATCGAAGGTCCGCAAGAGTATAATGCATTCCGTAAGGAAAACTCACTGGGGAGACAAAGACTCTGAGGGGATAAAAAGTTTGTGCATAGGCCAGGCTACGACTTGAAAAACTGCCGGGGGACTAGAAGAATTCCATAAAAAATGGAAAGACTCAGCCCAGGGAAACAAAAACATCTGCAGGGGAAACGAGTAGATCAGGATAAAACTGACATACTTGAATCATGCAAGAAAAGCGATTTTACTATGGAAATATGCACTCAACTCAGTTGGGGGAGAAATAAACTTCAACACAGGAGGAGCAGAAACCTATTATCCACTACCTGTTACTGGGTAAGGAGATAATAAAGGTCTGATAGAGAGGACACTCGTCATCGGTTAAGATGAACATATCAAGGATGACTCACTGTGAACCGCCAGGAGGGTATATTCATTACCGGTTACTGGGTAAGAATAGCCTTGTTGGGGAAAACTGCAGAAATAGGATTTACAACTACCAATTTCTAGGCAGAAGACCAAAGATGAGAATATCCGTCACCGGTTAGGGTGAACATATCAAGGATAGACTCAAAAGGAAAGAAAATTCGTCATCGGTTAAGATGAACATATCAAGGATAGACTTGCCTGGGGATGTTAACGAGGATATCCGTCATAGGTTAAGATGAACATATCAAGGATAAACCAACTGAACAAAAAGAGTAGGAATTACATCTATCAGATTCTAGATATAATACCAACAAAGAGAAAAATCTGTCACCGGTTAGGATGAAGATATCAAGGATACATTTTGAAGGAAGGAATATGAATTACATCTATCAGTTACTGGATAGAATACCAAAAAAGAGGATATTCGTCACTGGTTAAGGTGAACATATCAAGGATAAACTCTGCAAAGGGGAAAAGAAAAGAAGGATTTACAACTACCAGTTACTGGGTAGAAGACCGCAAAGAGAAGGAAACCCGTCATCGGTTAGGATGAACTTATCAAGGATTAACTCTCTGGGGAATAAAAAATAGGGATTACAACTACCTTTTTACTAGGTAGAATACCATAAAGAGGATATCCGTCACCGGTTAAGGTGAACATATCAAGGATAAACTCAAAGCAGGGGAAGAAAATATCCGTCATCGGTTAGGATGAACATATCAAGGATATACTTCCTAGGGAATCATAAAAAAATGAATCCACTGGGGACTCCACTGAGGAGAAAATAGGGACACTTTTGCCGGGTATTGGGCAAGAAGTAGCAAACTGCAGACTAAGAAAAATGTTACTAGTTACTGGGTAACAAACTCTTAGGGGACCCAAAATATCTATCTAGGCAAGATCTAGAAAGAAACAATCAATCAAGACTCAACCCAATGAGGATATAACTCAAGGGGAGTGATTCCATCCAGATAATCAATTAGGGAGAAAACTGAAATAATAATCATCCACGAGGAAATAACTCAGTGGGGAAAGGAGAAAGGTTAAATTCTTTCTGCTTAAGGGACTGACACTCTACAATGGAGGGAGGACAGACACCAAACTTGTATGGGGATAAAGTACCGCCATAATAGAGAATAAGAATCGCATGAGTGAATCAACAAAAATGATAATGAAATATATGAGTATTGTAGCGGGGTATTCGTTACCTTTAGATTTATTGACTAAATCAAAAGTAAATCATACAATTCGAGTCGCCACCGTACTTCTATTTATCCAAAGGAAAGGTTAGAAAGCGAACAAAAACCATGTAGTTTTATCAAATCAAAAACTAATAAAAATGTCAGAGATCTGGGTAAGGGGGTTGGTTATGCAATGGGAAGGTTTTAAGCACCCAAAACATCCTTAGTACTCTAAGGGAGCCCTTTTTGCAAGTGTGTATTGTAGGTTGGTATTTGTGAAAATATTTGTGCAAACATGATTGGGGAGATGAGAAAAGAACATACATATTATTTACAATTTTATTGTTTGAATGGATGAACCCATTACCTACGTACCATCACAAAGGTAGGATCAAAACCTCGTAGTTCGGGGTAAAAATCTCAAAAAAATATTGGTTAATTGATTTAATGAAAAGCCCTAAGGTCTTTTGTTATCAAAGGGAGAAAACTCAACCTAAACCAACAATCCACCATGTGAGGAGAGCTTCAACATACTAGTGAGGGATCCACCATATAATAAGTATGGAAGACTTATAGTCCAATCACTAAGGATAAGGTGAGGTTTATATCAACCACTATGATAACTCAAACCTATGGCTAATGTTTATGAAAAAGGTTTTAACAAAGGTGGTCATTGGAACCACAAAAACAACTTGAGGTGAGTGGTATTTACAAGTTAGGAGTATTCACAAAATGAAGTCAAAGTTGACTTAAAGTTCATTCAACATAAGTATTAATGAAAAGAGTTTGAAAAATCAAAGGCATATGACCTAGGTTTCTAGTTTGAAAACAATGACAATGTTTGCACAAAATGAGTTTGGCTTGGGATAGAGTGGAGAGAAGAAGAGAATGGCTAGTCCTAAACATGCAAAGATGAGAGAAAAGATAAAACCCTTGGAGTTCTTTTTCTTGAGATCATAAAGATGATTCAAGATTCTCCTTTCCTTTGGACTTAGCAATTAACTCAAGCAATCAAACAAATATTCAATCAAGCTCCTAGGATCTCCATTTGGCTTGTCTTTCTTAACGTGGCTATTTATGACAATGGTCCTTCTTACCATCTCAAGTTTGGAATCCCTATCACACGAGAACAAACAATCAAAAAGTTCACAATGCAATAAGAGGAATGGACAAAGAGTGAGTTGAGATTAGGGGTCCTTTCAAGTCAACTTTAAGATTTAGCATTCTAAAGGCATGAGGCCTAGTTGCTCTTCAACAAATTTAGCATTCTAAAGGCATGAGGCCTAGTTGCTCTTTAACTCCTTTAAGCATAGGTAAGATCCTAATTCTAAGTCCTTTCTCCTTTTTGCATTGGGTTCACACAAACAAAGACAAAACAAGCACAAAGCCATAATATATTTATTCACAATAATGAGCTCAAGTGAGCAAAAGGAAAATAGCATAAACATAAAATATGAGCTCAAGTGAGCAAAGGGAAAAGGCAATATGAATAAATGAGCGAGACATTAAATTGCATTATGTAGGTGTTTAATTGGCTGCATTATATGGTAAAACACTAGCTGGATTCTAATATCTTGACTGATGTCATGACATGGTGTGTATGTGTGACTGCAATTGTAGGTTAGAATATCTAACTGTACTATGATGTCTTGACTGATGTCATGACACACTTGAGTAGTTACTGCAGGATTAGCTAATATAGGATTTATTGAATGTCAAAATGGATACTGTGACATTCATCCCTGTCAGCAGATACTGAGGAATAGAACAGTTGGTGTTCTGTTAGAGCTCAGTATTCATTTGCAGTCTGGTTATCAAGGAAGAACCAGACCTGGCATAAGGCCTACTGTATGAATGTCAAACTGGAATGTTATGACATTCATCATGGACAGTATATACTGAATAATAGACAGAGTGGTGTTCTGCTACACTTCAGTATGTTTCTTAGTTTGTTCTTCAAGAGGATAACGGAACTAACTTAAGGCCAAATGTGTAAATGTCAAATTGGATACTTTGACATTTATTAATGTAAGCTGTTCCTGTAGTATGGTCATTTTGGTCATGTACAAGTCAGCAAAATTGTACAGTCTGTTTTCTGGAAAAACAGACTCAGCATATGATCCTTGATGTCTAGCTGAATGTCGTGACATTCATTCCTGACAACATATGCTATATTGTAGGTTGTTCAGTTTTCTGTTTCAGCTTTTTCTTAGGCTATTCTTCAGGAAGTCAACAGCTTAGAGAAAAACCAGGAAATCAACAACCAAGCTACATTTAATGAACCTAACAAATAGCCTATTTGTTAGTAACCTAGATATTGAATTTATGGGAACTAGCGTGACCTTAAATTCAGGAAAATACAAGTGCACAAGCCCAGGTACTGCAATATAAAAGGAAGTTGTTCCTTCATTCAGTTTTGGGGATTTTGAGGCGTGAAGATTAAGTGTGTCCATCATACTTCACTGCTGTATTTTTGAGTCTTGTATTAGACATATCTTGTAAGCCAAGCCATTGTCACGTTGATGATTGTTTTGGTATAGGGTGTTCATTGAATTGTAAGTGTTGTGTCGCTCGAAGCTTTTAAGCGTGAGTGCTGTGTATCTTGATTAAAGTTGTTAAGCACAATCAAGAGTTGTTTGAAGTGTGACTTCAACGTTGTCTTTAATATTGATTAAAGGTAGTAATCACTGAGGTGATTGAGGGGGAGTGAGTAGGAACTCTGATCTTAGAGTAAGATTGAAATTGCATTGGGTAGGGATTAAGTGACAAGTTGTAAACGGGTGAGTTTAGCTTTGAATTAATACTACTGATAGTGGATTTCCTCCCTGGCTTGGTAGCCCCCAGATGTAGGTCATGTTGGACTGAACTGGGTAAACAATTACTTGTGTTATTTACTGCACTTACTGTTAAGTTCTGCATAATTCTTGTCTGTGCAGAATTGGATGTCATAACAACCCGTGTGACATCTAAAGTCTGATAACTAGAATTTCAATTGGTATCAGAGCAGGCACCCTGCCTGTGAATTTCTGGGTGAGATCTAGGGAAGTTACTTTATAGTACCATGGACAAGGATATAGGACACTCAAATAGACCACCCATGTTGGATGGCTCTAATTATGATGACTGGAAGCCTCGTATGATAGCCTTCTTAAGGTCTCTGGATAGCAAAGTCTGGAGAGTTGTCAACAAAGGATGGGAACATCCAATGAAGACAGGTGAAGATGGAGTCAGTGTGCAGATTCCTGAAGAAGAGTGGGACAAGGAGCAAGAGGCATTAGCTCTTGGAAATTCCAAGGCCTTGAATGCTTTGTTCAATGGAATCAGTAAGAACATCTTCAGGCTGGTGCACCACTGTGAACTAGCTAAGGAAGTTTGGGATACCCTCAAGGTAACTCATGAAGGTACTTCCAAGGTGAAGATGTTCAAACTTCAGATGCTGACCACCAAGTTTGAAAATCTGAGGATGAAAGAAGATGAGACTATTCATGACTTTCACATGAATATTCTTGAAATTGCAAACACCTCTGGTGGACTAGGTGAGAAAATGGCTGAAGAGAAACTTGTAAGAAAGATTCTCAGGTCCTTGCCTAAGAGATTTGCTATGAAGGTCACAGCCATAGAGGAGGCGCAGGACATCTGCAATATGAAGGTGGATGAGCTCATTGGCTCTCTCCAAACCTTTGAAATGGGCTTGTGTGAGAATGCTGAAAAGAAGAACAAAAGCATAGCTTTTGTATCCAATGCTGAAGAGGAGTCAGAAGCAGGATATACTGAATGTGATGAAAGTATATCAGAAGCTTTAGCCATGCTTGGGAGACAGTTCAACAAGTTCGTGAAGAAGATTGATCAAAGAGGGAGACCTAATGTCAAGAACATCCCGTCTGACATCAGGAAAAGATCAACTTCTGAAGAAAAGTTCAACCAAGGCAAGGGAATCCAGTGTCACGGTTGTGAAGGGTATGGACACGTCAGAGCTGAATGTCCTACTTATCTCAAGATGCAAAAGAAGGGGCTAACTATCACATGGTCTGAAGGAGATTCTGAAAGTGAATCTGAAGGAGAATCTGCCAAACATGTCACTGCACTAACCAGTGTTTGTGCCTCTGATGATGACTCAAGTGCAGATGAACTGACCTTTGATGAACTTGCTGCAGCCTATAAGAAGCTGTGTACCACCAGTGCAGAAGTCCTTGCACAAGGAGAAAAGCAGAAGAAACTCATCAAGGAACTGGAAGATGAGAGACAGAAGCATCTGACAGCCATAGAGGGTCTAAATGGTGAGATAGCCTTGCTGACCTCCAAGCTGAATCAGATGACTAAATCCATCAGAATGATGAACAAGGGAACTGACACCTTGGAAGAAATTCTAAAGGTGGGACAGAAGTCTGGAACCGAATCTGGCCTAGGATTTGGGAAAAGATCCTCAGCCGAACACAAACGCCCAAAGGCTAAAGTTCAGAAGTTCAAGCGGAAGTCAAAGCCAATGTCTCAACATCGGCGAACTAGGATGAATAATCATCAGAAGAGGAAATACCAGGAGTGGAGGTGTCACCACTGTGGTAGGCTTGGACATATCAAAGCCTTCTGCGACTGGATTCATGGTTTTCCTAACCAAGCCTCGCATGTCAGGCCTAAGCGTAAGACATACAAGCACTATGTCCCCAACCAGAGGCAACAATGGTATGCTAGGTTAGCACATACAGCTCTAAGGGCTTCTACCAGAGAAGACTGGTACTTTGACAGTGGATGCTCAAGACATATGACTGGTATGGAAAATCTACTGGTGGATATTCAACCTCACACTACCAGCTATGTGACCTTTGGTGATGGTGCCAAAGGAAAAATAAAAGGTGTGGGCAAGCTGGACTGCTCTGGAGTTCCAAAACTGAATAATGTACTGTTTGTAAGAGGACTAACTGCAAATCTCATCAGCATAAGCCAGCTGTGTGATCAAGGATTCTATGTTCAGTTTACTAAGGAGCTGTGCATTGTGACAAATGGTGACAATCAGGAAGTTATGAGAGGAACCAGGTCCAAAGATAACTGTTATCTGTGGGAACCTAAAGTCTCTAACTTTTCCACAATATGCTCCTCAGCCAAGGAAGAACAGGAGGTGAAGCTGTGGCATAGACGACTTGGACATCTCCACTTACGGGGAATGAAGAAGATTATATCCAAGGAAGCAGTCAGAGGAATCCCAAAGCTTCTCATTGATGAAGGAATAGTCTGTGGAGAATGCCAGGTGGGCAAGCAAACCAAGATGTCACATCCGAAGCTGGGACATCCTACAACTTCCAGAGTTCTGGAACTGTTGCATATGGACTTAATGGGACCTATGCAGGTTGAAAGTCTTGGTGGGAAGAGATATGCCTACGTGGTGGTTGATGACCATTCTAGATACACGTGGATAAGCTTCATCAGAGAGAAGTCAGATACATTTGATGTCTTCAAAGACCTGTGCATCAGACTTCAAAGGGAAAAGGACAGTTGTGTGGTCCGGATTAGGAGTGATCATGGTACGGAGTTCAAGAATTCCAAGTTTGATGAGTTTTGCTCGTCTGAAGGAATAAGTCATGAGTTCTCCTCCCCTATAACTCCCCAGTAGAATGGGATAGTTGAAAGAAAAAATAGAACTATTCAAGAATCTGCCAGAGCAATGATTCATGCAAAGAAGCTCCCCATGCACTTTTGGGCTGAAGCAATGAATACCGCGTGCTATGTCCACAACAGAGTCACCTTGAGAAAAGGAACCTCCTCCACTCTATATGAAATATGGAAAGGCAGAAAACCCACAGTGAAGTACTTTCATATCTTTGGAAGTAAATGCTACATTCTTACAGATCGTGAACAGAGAAGGAAGCTGGATCCCAAAAGTGATGAGGGTATATTTCTAGGATACTCTACTAACAGCAGAGCCTACAGAGTGTTCAACTACAGGACCAATGTCCTGATGGAATCCATAAATGTTATTGTGGATGATAAAGAGGAAGGGATCGATGTCATAGAGGATGTTGAAACATTCCTTGACAGTTCAACTGACATTCCAGTCAAGTCTGAAGAAGTACAGGAACCTCCTCCTGAATGTGAAGTAGATGCAACCACCAAAATGCCATCTATCAGAATTCAGAAAGACCACCCTAAGGATCTTATCATAGGGGATCCTAATAGTGGTGTGACTACCAGGTCACGGGGAATAAGCTCAAATTCCTGCTTTGTATCCAAGGTTGAACCAAAGAATGTGAAAGAAGCCCTGACTGACGAGTATCGGATCAATGCCATGCAAGAGGAACTTGAGCAGTTCAAAAGGAATGAAGTATGGGAGCTAGTTCCAAGACCTGAAGGGACCAACATCATTGGTACCAAGTGGATCTACAAAAACAAATCTGATGAGAAAGGAGTAATTACTAGGAATAAAGCAAGACTAGTAGCTCAAGGATACACTCAAGTTGAAGGGGTTTATTTTGATGAGACATTTGCTCCTGTGGCTAGGCTTGAGTCCATCAGATTGTTGTTAGGGGTAGCATGCATTCTGAAGTTTAAACTATTCCAAATGGATGTGAAGAGTGCATTCTTGAATGGCTACTTGAATGAAGAAGTCTATGTGGAACAACCTAAAGGGTTCTGTGATCCTAACCAACCTAAGCATGTATACAAGTTGAGGAAAGCCTTGTATGGGTTGAAACAAGCACCTAGAGCATGGTATGAAAGGTTAACCGAATTTCTGACCTCAAATGGATACAGAAAAGGTGGAATAGATAAAACATTGTTTGTGAAGGATGAAGACGGCAAAATCATGATTGCTCAAATCTATGTGGATGATATAGTCTTTGGTGGTATGTCAGAACAAATGGTATCACATTTTGTTCAACAGATGCAATCTGAGTTTGAAATGAGTCTGGTTGGGGAACTAACCTACTTTCTTGGAATGCAAGTCAACCAAATGGAGGACTTTATGTTCCTCTCCCAAAGCAAGTATGCCAAAAACATCGTTAAGAAGTTTGGTATGGATAATGCTAGGCACAAAAGGACTCCTGCTCCTACTCATCTGAAGTTAACCAAAGATGATGGAGGGCCTAGTGTTGATCAATGCTTGTATAGAAGCATGATAGGCAGTCTACTATATCTAACTGCAAGTAGACCTGACATCTCTTATGCAGTTGGAGTGTGTGCGAGATACCAAGCAGAGCCTAAGATGAGCCACTTGAATCAAGTCAAAAGGATTCTCAAGTACATCAATGGGACTTGTGACTATGGAATGCTGTACTCACATGGGTCTGAGCCTGTCCTATCTGGGTACTGTGATGCTGACTGGGCTGGGAGTGCTGATGACAGAAAAAGCACATCAGGAGGATGTTTCTTCTTGGGAGACAATCTCATATCTTGGTTCAGCAAGAAGCAGAATTGTGTTTCTCTGTCCACTGCAGAGGCTGAATACATAGTTGCTGGAAGCAGCTGTTCCCAACTGGTTTGGATGAAACAGATGCTCACTGAGTACAATGTCACTCAAAATGTCATGACATTGTTCTGTGATAATCTCAGTGCCATCAATATCTCCAAGAATCCCATCCAACACAGCAGGACCAAACATATTGACATTAGACACCACTTCATCAGAGATCTGGTGGAAGACAAGGTGATTACTTTGGAACATGTAGCCACTGAACTTCAACTGGCTGACATATTTACAAAGGCTCTGGATGCTACTCAGTTTGAAAACTTAAGGGGCAAACTGGGAATATGTCTCTCTGAGACCTTATAGCAATCACTGATGTTTGGAATGTATTTATTGGAACTATGTTCTGATTGGTCAACAGATCATAGCTTTACCACTTGCAACAAGTGTGGCAACAAGAGGATAAGGAGACACCCTAACGTGAGAAGGCCTATGCACCTGCAGGAATTCAAGAACGTTGTTCATGCAGGAGTGGTTCTGGATGTCAGAAACAAAGTCATGGCATCTGATATGGTTGTACCTACAGTAAAGCAAAAGTGGGTGATTACTTGATCAAAGCTGTGAAGCAAGATCAATTGGGTACTTACTTGGTTGAAACTGTGAAGTAAAACCAAGTCTGTAAGTCTGTCATTTTTTTCTGGTTATGTTGTTGGCTTTGGCAACATTTGTGACAAAAAGGGGGAGTAACAGGTGATGATACCCCAGACAACAGATTGGTCTGTGAAAATAGACATTCATGACAGATTCAAAGATTCCTCCCCTGCAGCTGATGTGTGTTGAAGTTTTGTATTTAACTTCTGCTCCTCTGTTAGTGTGCTGCTTTGTGAAGTTTTTATTTAACTTCCATGTATGTGAGTGTGCTACCATTCTGAGTGTATTAGCTAGGTTTATTTCCTGCTAGATGTGTGATTCCGCTGCTATGAACTCTGTTATGGGGATCAAAGTGTTTTAGCCAAAAATTTGCCAAAGGGGGAGTTTGTAGGTGTTTAATTGGCTGCATTATATGGTAAAACACTAGCTGGATTCTAATGTCTTGACTGATGTCATGACATGGTGTGTATGTGTGACTGCAATTGTAGGTTAGAATATCTAACTGTACTCTGATGTCTTGACTGATGTCATGACACACTTGAGTAGTTACTGCAGGATTAGCTAATACAGGATTTATTGAATGTCAAACTGGATACTGTGACATTCATCCCTGTCAGCAGATACTGAGGAATAGAACAGTTGGTGTTCTGTTAGAGCTCAGTATTCATTTGCAGTCTGGTTATCAAGGAAGAACCAGACCTGGCATAAGGCCTACTGTATGAATGTCAAACTGGAATGTTATGACATTCATCATGGACAGTAAATAGTGAATAATAGACAGAGTGGTGTTCTGCTACACTTCAGTATGTTTCTTAGTTTGTTCTTCAAGAGGATAACAGAACTAACTTAAGGCCAAATGTGTAAATGTCAAATTGGATACTTTGACATTTATTAATGTAAGCTGTTACTGTAGTATGGTCATTTTGGTCATGTACAGGTCAGCAAAATTGTACAGTCTGTTTTCTGGAAAAACAGACTCAGCATATGATCCTTGATGTCTAGCTGAATGTCGTGACATTCATTCCTGACAGCATATGCTATATTGTAGGTTGTTCAGTTTTCTGTTTCAGCTTTTTCTTAGGCTATTCTTCAGGAAGTCAACAGCTTAGAGAAAAACCAGGAAATCAACAACCAAGCTACATTTAATGAACCTAACAAATAGCCTATTTGTTAGTAACCTAGATATTGAATTTATGGAAACTCGCGTGACCTTAAATTCAGGAGAATACAAGTGCACAAGCCCAGGTACTGCAATATAAAAGGAAGTCGTTCCTTCATTCAGTTTTGGGGATTTTGAGGCGTGAAGATTAAGTGTGTCCATCATACTTCACTGCTGTATTTTTGAGTCTTGTATTAGACATATCTTGTAAGCCAAGCCATTGTCACGTTGACGATTGTTTTGGTATAGGGTGTTCATTGAGTTGTAAGTGTTGTGTCGCTCAAAGCTTTTAAGCGTGAGTGCTGTGTATCTTGATTAAAGCTGTTAAGCACAATCAAGAGTTGTTTGAAGTGTGACTTCAACGTTGTCTTTAATATTGATTAAAGGTAGTAATCACTGAGGTGATTGAGGGGGAGTGAGTAGGAACTCTGATCTTAGAGTAAGATTGAAATTGCATTGGGTAGGGATTAAGTGACAAGTTGTAAACGGGTGAGTTTAGCTTTGAATTAATACTACTGATAGTGGATTTCCTCCCTGGCTTGGTAGCCCCCAGATGTAGGTCATGTTGGACTGAACTGGGTAAACAATTACTTGTGTTATTTACTGCACTTACTGTTAAGTTCTGCATAATTCTTGTCTGTGCAGAATTGGATGTCATAACAACCCGTGTGACATCTAAAGTCTGATAACTAGAATTTCACATTAAAGTAAATTGCAAGGAATTAAATGCTTGAATTAAAAGTTAGTAATTAGTAGTTAGTGTTAGTGTACCATAAGGCAATTTAGCGCTATGTTAAGCAATCGTAAGTGGACTAATGTAGTAGTCACACCTATCTGAGGCCGGTCAATAAAACTATAGGCAAATAAACACAAGTTAGAGATCATGACTAGTAAGCCAAGCTCCTAGAACTTGTCATGCCAAAAGAAAAGAAGGAAGGCCTTGTATGGATTTTAGGTTTTTTGCTTGACCAAGAAGCAACCTATCTTGGACACAAAGCAACTCACTTGATCTTTGATCAAGTTGAATTTGATTTGGATCAAAGAAGGTTAAACCTCTCATATGTCAAGGCTAACCACAAATCATTAACTCATTGACCAAAATAAAAAGAAGAAGATGAAGATGAAATGAAAATGGACAGAATGAGAATTCAAATGACATAAACAAAACAAAATGATCAAATGTGAATGAAATCATCATCAACCAATGGGAAACAGAAGTGAAATGAAGATTAGAAGTCAATAAAGGTCAAACATATTCTTTGGTATTTTGGAATTAAAGTAAAACATAAAATAAAATGAACAAAATAAGGTCAAACTTCAAATTCAATCCAAATCAACTTGGATAAGTCCAATTGAATTATCATAAGTCTAACATGGTCAAACAAGGTTTGACAATTTTTCTCAACATTTTTGGAAAACAGAAACTATTTTAAAACAATTAAAAATCAAGAGAAATAACACAAATGGATTAAAATCTGAAATAAATCTCAAATCAATTAAGAAATTGATGAGAATATTTTTCATAGACTTATCATCATCCATATGTGTTAAGAAAATATTTTTGGAATTTTTGAATATCAAAAAGTATTTAAAATGAATTAAAAACTATTAAAAACTAAATAATTCACAAAAAATATTAAATGGAATCACAAAAATAATAAAAAATCAAATTATGAAACTAGATTCTTAAAGATTTTTTTTGCAATTGGTCTCATATTTTGTGATTCCAAATAAAAGAGTTATGAATTTTTGAAAATAAATGGAATAAAAGAAAATAAAACAGAAATTAGAAAAAGAGAAAAATCAGCGCCCCTTGGATTAATTTATTAATTGACGTGGCAACATCCAAGGGTTCAGAAGCGTGTTTCCTTGGTAGGCATTAGTCAAACGCATCACACGCTGGATTTAAAAAAGTAAACACCATGCATGGCCACGATTAGAACGGAGGAGTGGGATCCAAAGGCCTGGAATCATCCACGTGGGGACGGTGGTGGAAAGCACCGTCTTCTCCGGTGAGCCAACTGATTCTGGCCACCAGTTGCAGGTTTTCAAACCTCAACCAAAATGCATGAGCGTTATACCAAAATGAAGCTGGGGTGATGTACATCACCCCTGTAACCTTGGATTTCTCTCAAGATCTCTATGGAATGAGAAATCTGAGCTTGAATTTCCAGGTGCATAAACTGAAGTGCTTCAAAACACAAAATCAAAGCCACTACTGGCTTGCCTCTCACACGAGGACTTCAGAAAACCATTTGAACATAAGCAGTTCACATTACATGGTGAGATTTAGATAAAAAAAGTTAGATGATAAACCTTTGAAGTGCAACTTTAAACAGCACGATCCACTCAATATCTTGCTTCCAAATTGATCTTGAGGTGTAATATGAAGGCAAGGCTAAGGAATAAGTATTGAAGATCAACTGATTTTGTTGAAATTCAAACTTGAAATGAGAAATTAAAAATGAGAATTCCTTTGGTAGGGTTGGGTTTCCAATTCTGCAGAGCTTCAGGTTGAATTCCGGGTTTTCTTTGAGTGAGGTAAGGCTCTTATTTATAGCTGAAGTGCAAGCAATGAGGTGCCAAACTCGTGAGCATGAAGCTTTGGGTCCTCCATGCATGGGCCTGTACAGGCGCATGTGAGGCCCAAACTCAAGTGGAAATGCAAGCTGAACTCATTCCAAGTTGAATTGGACGTGCAATTTGAATTGCAATTGCTTGTGTATGAAGGTTCCATGTGAATTTCAAGTTTGGTCACAAATGTTCCCCTCTTAGAAAGTCCCATTTAGAAAATCCAAACATAGACATGTGAGTAATGGTTAGAAAGGCCTTGACATAAGGAACAAAAGCTATGTTGGACAAAAATCCATTTGGAGTTTGGAAAATTTTGAAAACTGATCATGAAGTTTGAGGTACAAAACATGCCTTTGAAAAATTTACCAAAAGTGGCCAACTTCAAACCCTTATGTTTCAATGATGCAAGCCTCAAATGAAAAAACCTCCAACATCAAAGTCGTAGATATTTTCAAGATGATCCATTTAGACTAAAATTTTGCATCATTTGGATTTTTGATGAGAAAGTTATGGGCACCTGAAGTTGGACATTTTTCACATTTCAATGGTTTTGGTCCAAAATGACCTATAATGTTTTGTATTATCACATGTGTTTCTTTTAGGATTATGAAATTTTGTCCAACATAACATTTTAAGTAGACATCTTAATATTTCCAATGCAGTTGGTCTCACCTCAAAATCATAAAAAATGTAGAAGTTAGGTCTTTGGGAAGTTGACCCAAAATTAGGGTTTCAGTCAAAATGACCTATAATGTTTTGAAATGAATTATGACCTTCCAAGTTTCAAATGAATTTTAGATGAAACTGAAAGTTGTTCATATGGTTCGTAAGAACATTTTTGCTCTTGGGGTCATCTTCATTTGACAAACACATCAAAAGTTAGGTCTCAGTGGATCTCAAAATAGTCAGATGACTTCACTGGTCAACTTCTCAAGTCCAACCTTCCAATCTTGATGAATGAATAATTGAGGACACTCACATAAGCTCATATATGAATAAAATAATAAATTAAAGAACTTCCCTTGATTGAATTTGATCATGGGTTGAGGTTGCTTCATGAGCAAGGCACAGTCAATGCACAGTTGAATTAGGGTTTCCTTGGGAAACAAGCCTTAAGCCCTTTGGTTTATCTTGATCAAATTGGAAAATCGAGTCTACGGGGAATTTTAGGTCAACACCATACCAAATGGGAGACAACCATGCAGAGGATAAACACAAATAGCTGCTCAGAAACCAGGAAGAAACTTTGACTGGAAGCGAATCTGATGGCGATTGGTGGGGAAACCAAAGTTCTACCGCAACCACGCGAATTACTAAGGAAATTGGTTCTCAGCTGAGGAATGATCATAAACTCTGCTGAGGAATAAACATTCCATAGGGGATTGAATCAACCAACTCAGCTGGCTACCCCATCGGGGAATAACGGTCATCAATTGTTAAATGCTAAAATGCTATTGAGGATGAAAGAGAAATTGCGCCAACTGCTTGGGGAGAACCAATAATGCTCCACACTTTAGGCTTACTGCTTTCAAACCAATGTTGACATTCCTATTAAATAAAACCGATTGCTTAAAATTCATGCTTTTATATGTTTAAGGAAAATGCTTTTGATTAAAAAAATTTAATTTCAAAATGATCATAATAAAATTTAAAACTATTTGCTGAAGTAAACAAGAGTAGAAACAATTGGATAAAAGCTCAACTTTTTTTAATGGAATGGTAGTCTGTAAATGACAAGACTCCATAGATTTTTTTATAAAGTTGAAAATGGTAATTTACATGGAAAATGGTTACATTGAATACAAAGATCACTAATCCTTCTACCAACTATTGATGTCCATTGTGCTTTTGGCCGCTATTGGGGACGATGAATCACCGCTGACCATTGTGCTCAACAGAATCTTCAAAATCTGAAGATTAGCAGGATATAATTACTTGCCATAATCCCTTATTTTTGCATAGATTGCCCTAAAGTGGGGGACTCAATTTATCGGGATAATCTTTCTGTTTTATGTCTCTAACTTATGCCTGGACCGCCCTTTCGGGTTTTTAGTCCACCGAAACGCTCATTTTTTCCTAAGCCGCCCTTTCGGGTTTTCAACTTAGCGAGCTGTTCTTTTCTTTTTAGGCAAAGTATTTCTTGGCTGCATCTGCATTCACAGGACGAGTGAACTCTTCACCATCCATAGTTGTAAGAATCAAAGCATCGCCTGAAAAGGCTCTCTTACCAACATATGTGCCTTCATAATTAGGAGTCCATTTGCCCCTAGCATCTGGTCTGAGCTTCTTATCAAAAGCTTTCTTCATCCTCTACTGATATAACTGACCATGACACATGGCAGTCAATCTCTTCTCATCGATCAAATTCAGCAGATCATACCTGGTCTGACACCTTTCAGCCTCAGTCAACTTGGCTTCCATGAGCACCCGCAATGACGGAAACTCAACCTCTATGGGAGCACTGCTTCCATGCCATATACAGGAGAGAAAGGGGTTTCCCCTGTTGAAGTGTGGATGGATGTACAATACTCGTGCAAAGCAAATGGGAGCATCTCATGCCAATCCTTATACGTTACAACCATCTTCTGAATAATCTTCTTGATATTCTTATTTGCAGCTTCAACATCCCCATTCATCTTGGGTCTGTAGGGAGAAGAATTATGGTGTGAAATCTTGAAGTCTTTGCAAAGAGCTTCCACCATATTAGTATTTAAGTTCGATCCATTATCCGTAATGATCTTGCTTGGCATACCATAACAACATATAATCTGATTCTTGATAAACCTTACAACAACTTGCTTGGTTACATTCGCATACGATGCCATTTCAACCCATTTTGTAAAGTAGTCAATTGCCACCAAAATGAAACGATGTCCGTTTGAAGGTTTGGGCTCAATCATGCCAATCATATCGATTCCCCACATGGAGAAGGGCCATGGGGAGGAAATGATGTTCAACAACGTGTGAGGTACATGAATCTTATCCGCATATATTTGACACTTGTGGCATTTCTTCATAAACTTGCAACAATCAGATTCCATTGTCAGCCAATAGCAACCTGCTCGCAACATCTTCTTCGCCAATGCATGTCCATTGGAATGAGTACCAAAGGATCCTTCATGGACTTCAGTCATCAATAGGTCTTCTTCGTGTCTATCCACTTATATGAGCAAAACCATATCGAAATTTCTCTTATATAATACATCACCATTCAGGAGGAAATTGTCGGCTAATCTTCTCAAAGTCTTCTTATCTTTCAAAGATGCCCCAAACGAGTAAATCTGACTTTGGAGGAAACACTTGATATCATAATACCACGACTTTTCGTCTTTGATTTCTTCAACAGAAAACACATGAGCTGGCCTATTAAGACACATCACAGTCAAGTTGGTAATCTCATTCCAATATTTCACTATAATCATTGATGCCAACGTTGCAAGAGCATCTGCCATCCGATTTTCATCTCGAGGGATATGATGAAACTCAACCTTTGTAAAGAAAGTTGAAATCCTCCTCGCATAATCTCTATATGGTATCAAATCGGGTTGATTCGTCTCCCATTCACCTTTGATATGATACAACCAAAGCTGAATCTCCAAAGACATCTAAATGCTTGATTCTGAGATCAATGGCCTCTTCAAGCCCCATAATGCAAGCTTCATATTCTTCCGTATTATTTGTACACTTGAAAGTCAATCTAGCTGTAAATGGAAAATACGTGCCTTGAGGAGTAATGATCACTTCCCCAATACCATTACTATACTGATTAACAGCTCCATCAAATACCATGCCCCAACGGGAACTTGGCTCTGGCCCTTCTTCAAGCAATGGTTCATCACAATCTTTTATTTCCAAGTACAAGATCTCTTCACCGGGAAAATCATACTGCATCGACTGATAATCTTTGATCGGTTGGTGAGCCAAATGGCAGCCAAGACACTACCTTTAATTGCTTTCTGAGATCGGTGTTCAATATCATACTCTGATAACAACATCTGCCAACGGGCAACCCTCCCAGTTAAAGCAAGCTTCTAAAATATATACTTGATTGGATCCATTTTGGATATCAACCAAGTGGTATGATTCAACATATACTGACGTAGACGTTTAGCAGCTCAAGCCAATGCGCAACAAGTCTTCTCAAGCATAGAAGACCGAGTCTCACAGTCGGTGAACTTCTTACTGAGGTAGTAAATTGCAAATTATTTCATTCCAGTCTCATCTTACTGACAAAGAACACAACCCATACTATCTTCAAGCACAATCAAATACATGATCAAAGGTATTTGTTCAACAGGCGGAGACAAAATCGGAGGCTCAAGCAGATATTCTTTTATACTGTCAAAAGCTTTCTGGCAATCTTCGGTCCAATTACAAGACTGATCTTTCCGAAGAAGCTAGAATATAGGCGCACATGTGGCAGTCATGTGTGAAAGGAATCTTGAGATATAATTCAAGCGGTCGAGAAAACCTCTGACTTGCTTCTCAGTTTTGGGCGCAGACATCTCTTGTATTGCTTTGACCTTGGCAGGATCAACTTCAATACCCTTCTCGCTGACAATAAATCCCAACAACTTACCAGAGCGAACACCAAAAGTACACTTATTAGGATTCAAGCGGAATTTATACTTCCTCAAACACTGAAATAGCTTCAACAAATGCTCAGCATGTTCCTCTTCATCAATAGATTTAGCAATCATATCATCGACATAAACTTCAATCTCTTTATGCATCATATCATGAAAAAGAGTAGTCATTGCTCTTTGGTAAGTTGCACCAGCATTCTTTAAACCGAAAGGCATCACTCTATAACAGAATGTTCCCTAAGGTGTAATGAATGTGGTCTTCTCCATATCTTTGGGTGCCTTCTTGATCTGATTATATCCAAAAAATCCGTCCATAAATGAAAAGACTTTGAATTTAGCAGTGTTGTCCACCAACATATCAATGTGTGGTAGAGGGAAATAATCTTTCAGACTAGCTTTATTTAAATCTCTATAGTCAACACACATGCAGACCTTTCCATCTTTCTTTGGCACATGCACAATATTGGCAACCCATTGCGGATACTCATCGGTCACAAGGAAATCGACATCAATCTGCTTTTGCACTTCTTCTTTAATCTTTACCTCCATATCAGGATGCGTTCTTCTCAACTTCTGCTTGACTGGCGAGCATTCTGGCTTCAACGACAATCTATGCTCCACAATCTCAGAATCCAAACCAGGCATGTCTTGATAGGACCAAGCAAACACATCAGAATACTCTCGAAGAAGATCAATCAACCCCTTCTTAACATCTGGACATAATCGAGACCCAATCTTGACTTCCTTCACATCATCTTAGGAACCCAAGTTGACTAGCTCAATTTTCCCTTCGAACGACGGAATGGCTTTTCCTTCATGCTCAAGAAGACGAGACAATTCATCACTCACTTCTTCATCACTTTCCTCCTTGGCCTCAAACACATGGAATTCAAAATTTGGAGAAGGAGAAGGATCATTGTATTCAATGGGGTTAGAAACCAACCTGCATAATGATTTGATATTTTGATTTTAGAGAAGTGAATTTGTGACCAAATATTATGCAGATGGACAATTATATTGTGTATTTATGTTTTTTGTGATAACTATTTTCAGAATAAAGCAAAAAGTAAAAACAAACATCATAGATGTGGATGAATAGAATTAATTTTACTAATGATCAAATTGAAATGCCCAACAATGTTCACTTATCCCTTAGGAATATGAGAAGGATTTCAAAACAAATAAAAGCAATTACTTAGATTGATGCAAAATAACAGGAATATCAACAACATTCCAATTGTCGCAAGCCTTTCCATGTGTCACGAAATTGGTGCAGTCTTCATCTTCGTCACCCACTAGCACAACCACTAAGTATTGTTCATTGCCATGAATGAACCTTCCGCTACGGAAGCTAAGTTTCATATCCTCTGATCTAGCAGCTGATGAACCTTACTGAAAACCCAAACCGGTTTTGTTCTTGTTGCCGCCGACCTCTACCACTCGCCCCCACTGATCAAAATTTCCTTCTTCAACAATCTTTCTTTCATCTTTCAATGAGGATATAGGTGCCCCAATTCTATTTTCAACAGCAATAGATAAGGCTTGGAATGGAGTTCCAACCTCATCCTCAGCTTCAACGTAAGAGAAAGATGACAAGTGGCTAACCAACATCACTTTTTCCCCGCCAACAATGACCAGTTTCCCGTTCTTGATAAATTTGAGTTTCTGATGCAATGTGGAGATAACAGCTCACCCCTCATGGATCCATGGCCTTCCCAACAGACATCTGTAGGCCGGGTGGATATCCATTACTTGAAAAGTAATCTGAAAATCACTCGGACCTATCTTCACCGGAAGGTCCACTTCACCTATCATTGTTTTGCGTGAACCGTCTAAAGCTTTGACGATTACATAACTATACCTCATAAGCGCTCCTTGATATGACAACTTTGAAAGAGTTGACTTCGGCAGTACATTCAAAGTTGATCCGGTGTCAACAAGAACATTGGATAAAGCCTCATGTTTGCAATTCATCGAGATATGCAAAACCAAGTTATGATTCCTACCCTCCTCAGGGAGTTCCTCGTCACAAAAATTGAGATTATTGCAAGAAGTGATGTTAGTTACAATATGATCAAACTGATCCCCTGTAACATCATGTTCTATGAACGCTTGCTCTAGAACTCTTTGCAGTGCTTCTCTGTGCGCTTCTGAATTCATAAGTAGAGACAACACTGAAATCTTTGAGGGGGTTTGGAGCAGCTGCTCCACCATATTAAACTCACTTTTCTTTCCACCGAAATGCTCATTTTTGCCTAAGCCGCCCTTTCGGGTTTTCAACTTAGCGAGCTGTTCTTTTCTTTTTAGGCAAAGTATTTCTTGACTGCATCTGCATTCACAAGACGAGTCAACTCTTCACCATCCATAGTTGTAAGAATCAAAGCACCGCCTGCAAAGGCTCTCTTAACAACATATGTGCCTTCATAATTAGGAGTCCATTTTCCCCTAGCATCTGGTTTAAACGACAAAATCTTCTTGAGCACAAGGTCACCTTCTCTGAACACACGAGGTCTGACCTTCTTATCAAAAGCTTTCTTCATCCTTTGCTGATATAACTGACCATGACACATGGCAGTTAATCTCTTCTCTTCGATCAAATTCAGCTGATCATACCTGGTCTAACACCATTCAGCGTCAGTCAACTTAGCTTCCATGAGCACACTCAATGACGGAATCTCAACATCTATGGGGAGCACTGCTTCCGTCCCATATACAAGAGAGAAAGGGGTTTCCCCTGTTGAAGTGCGGATGGATGTACGATACCCGTGCAAAGCAAATGGGAACATCTCATGCCAATCCTTATACGTTACAACCATCTTCTGAATAATCTTCTTGATGTTCTTATTTGCAGCTTCCACATCCCCACTCATCTTGGGTCTGTAGGGAGAAGAATTATGGTGTGAAAGCTTGAAGTCTTTGCAAATAGCTTCCACCATATTATTATTCAAGTTCGATCCATTATTAGTAATGATCTTGCTTGGCACACCATAACGGCATATAATCTAATTCTTGATAAACCTTACAACAATTTTCTTGGTTACATTCACATACGATGTCGTTTCAACCCATTTTGTGAAGTAGTCAATTGCCACCAAAATGAAACAATGTTTGTTCGAAGGTTTGGGCTCAATCATGCCAACCATATCGATTCCCCACATGGAGAAGGGCCATGGGAAGGAAATAATGTTCAACACCGTCGTAGGTACATGAATCTTATCCGCATATATTTGACACTTGTGGCATTTCTTCACAAACTTGCAATAGTCAGATTCCATTGTCAGCCAATAGCAACCGGCTCACAACATCTTCTTCGCCATTGCATGTCCATTGGAATGAGTACCAAAGGATCCTTCATGGACTTCAGTAATCAATAGGTCTGCTTCGTGTCTATCCACGCATATGAGCAAAACCATATTGAAATTTCTCTTATACAATACATCACCATTCAGGAGGAAATTATCGGCTAATCTTCTCAAAGTCTTCTTATCTTTCAAAGATGCCCCAGGCGGGTAAATATGACTTTGGAGGAAACACTTGATATCATAATACCACGACGTTTCGTCTTTCATTTCTTCAATAGAAAACACATGAGCTGGCCTATCAAGATGCATCACAGACAAGTTGGGAACCTCATTCCAACATTTCACTACAATCATTGATGCCAACGTTGCAAGAGCATCTGCCATCCGATTTTCATCTCAAGGAATATGATGAAACTCAACCTTTGTAAAGAAAGTTGAAATCCTCCTCGCATAATCTCTATATGGTATCAAACCGGGTTGATTCATCTCTTATTCACCTTTGATCTGATTCACAACCAAAGCTGAATCTCCAAAGACATCTAAATGCCTGTTTCTGAGATCAATGGCCTATTCAAGCCCCATAATGCAAGCTTCATATTCTGCCATATTATTTGTACACTTGAAAGTAAATCTAGCTATAAATGGAAAATGCGTGCCTTGAGGAGTGTAAGACCCTAATTTTGACCCTAAGATCCCTCACGGCGTCATGTTATTGCACCAGTACATTGCCTCAAAGATCATAGCATGTTTGGCTCCTTAACCCTAGGGTTGGGATTTGTGTGAGTGGTTTGAGACCACCAAGCATGCTTGTATTATATATTATTGTTTTTCTTATTTTATTACTAACCAAAAGCACAAAAGTATGTCACTAACTCTTTTTGTTTTGAAGCTCAAGTGATCATGTACTCCAATGCTCCTAGGAGGCTTCTAAGCTCAATGAAGTGGCTAGATGAAGATGAGAATAAGCATGACAATGGTCCACAAAGTTCCTAATCATCATATGTGTCTCCCGAGTATCTCAATTTTCCAATTTTATCAAGATAACCCAAAGGTCTTGAGGATTGTTTCCCAATGAAACCCTAATTCAACTATGCTTTGACTATGCCTTGCCCATGAAGCAACCTAAGCCTATGATCGAATTTAACCAAGGGAAGTTCTTTAATTCACTATTTTATGAATATATGAACCTATGTGACTCCCCTCAATCATTTATTCATCAAGATTGGAAGTTTGGCCTTGAAAAGTTGACCAGTCAAGTCATCTGATTAAACTGAAGATCACTAAGATACAACTTCTAATGTGTTTGTCAAATTAAGATGACCCAAAGATAAGAAATGTTCTTAAGAACCATATGAACAACGTTCATGTTCATCAAAAATCCATTTGAAACTTGGAAGGTCATCATTCATTTCAAAACATTATAGGTCATTTTGACTGAAACCCTAATTTTTGGTCAACTTCCCAAGGACCTAAATTCCTTAATTTTTATGATTTTGAGGTGAGACCAAGTGCATTGGAAATCTTAAGATGTATACTTCAAATGTAATGTTGGACAAAATTTCATAATCCTAAAAGAAATACATGTGATATTACAAAACATTATAGGTCACCTTGGACCTAAGTCATTGAATTTGAAAAAGTGCCCAACTTCAAATGCCCATAACTTTTTCATGAAAAATCCAAATGATGAAAAATTTGAGTCTAAATTATTCATCTTGAAAAGATCTACAACTTCTATGTCTGAGGTTTTTTCATTTGAAGCTTTCATCATGGAAACAGAAGGGCTTGAAAAGGTTTGCTTTTGGTGAAAAATTTCAAAGGGTGACTTAGACATGACTTTTGTTCCTTATTTCAAGGGATTTCCAACCATTACTCACATTACTTTTTTGGACTTTCCATGTGTGAGTTTCGAAGAGCTTTCTCTTTATGTTCATTTTTGCATTTCATGTTGAAACTTCATGTGCAAGCCAATTCCACTTCAATTACACGTCCAATTCAATTCCAGTTGATCTCAGCATGGTTTATCACCCATCATTGGGCCTTACATGCGCCTGTACAGGCCCATGCAAGGAAGATTCAAATCCCATGCACACGAGGGAAGCATGATCTCAGCCACATTTCAGTTATAAATAAGAGCTCGATCCCATTCATTTTTGAACCAAGTGGAGACCTGAAGTGCTGTAGAATTGAAATCCCAACTCCCACCAAAGGAATTTTCAAATTTATCTTTCTTTTTCAAGCTTGAAATTCAACATCATTAGTTGATTTTCAAAGCTCAATTCCTTAACCTATCATCTCCATCACACTTCCAGAGCAAAAGCAGATCAAGATCTTGAAGAATTCGTGGCATTAGAAGCTTCATTTCAGAGGTAGAACCTCAAACTTTTTGGATCTAGATCTTGCAATTCAATGTGATTCTCTTCGGTTTATGTGGTTTTCTGAAGTCCTCACACTTGAGGCAGGACAGTGGTGGTCTCAACTGTTCATTTCATGCATTTCCAATTGACATACCATGACCTTCCATCTCACATTTCTCTCTAAATAGGAAGAGTGAGGATGATCCATGGATACAGTGGTGATGTACATCACCTGAGCTTCATTTTGATGCCCTTACTTTTTATTTTCATTATAAATTTTTTCCCTGCGCGTGGTGGTCGAAATCTAGTATCTCATCGGAGAAGATGGTGGTTTCCACCACCATCCACACGTGTTTGCTTCCCAGCCTGTGGATCGTGTCTCAACGTTATAATCTTGACCATCCAATGTGATTACTTGATTTAATGCCATATGCAGCGTGTTTGACTTGGTCACACCGTGCGCCCTCAGATCTGGATAGTCCATTGATGCCACATCAATTAATGAGGTGCATCACGCGGCTGCGGTTTTTTTTCATTTAATTCATTTTCTTTTAATTTCAGTTAATTCCATTTATTTTCAAAAATTCATAGAAAATTTATTTGAAGTCACAAAAAATATGAGACCAATTCCAAAGTTTTTCTTGAAAAATCTAGTTTCATATTTTGATTTCTAATTATTTTTGTAACTTCATTTAATATTTTTTGTGAATTATTTGATTTTTAATAGTTTTAATTCATTTTTAATTACTTTATGATATTTGAAAAATCCAAAAATATTTTCCTATCACCTATGGATCATGATAAGTCAATGAAAAATAGTCTCATCAATTTCTTATTTGATTTGAAATTTATTTGAGATTTTAATTCATATTGTGTTATTTTCCATTGTTTTTAATTGTTTTAAAATTTCTAATTTCAAAATTTGTTGAAATTTTTTGTCAAAGTTTGTTTGACCATGTTAGACCTATGAGAATTTAATTGGACTTGTTGAAGTTGATTTGAATTATATTTTAGGTTTGACCATATTTTGTTTATTTTCTTTTGCATTTATTTTTAATTCAAAAACTATCAAAAAATTATGTTTGACTTGTTGACTTGTGATATTCATTTCTTTTCTGTTTGGCATTGATTGATGATGACTTGGTTCACATTTGATCAATTGAATTTGATACTTGAATTCTCTTTCCCTCCATTTCATCTTCATCCCATTCTTTTCATAATTTGGCCAATGAGTTAATGTCTTATGGTTGGTCTTGATAAATGAGTGGTTTAACCTTCTTTTATCCAAACCAAACTCAACTTGATCCAAGATCAAGTGAGTTGTTTTGTGTCCAAGATATGTTGCTTCTTGGTTAAGCAAAAAACCTAAAGTCCATACAAGGCTCTCCCCCTTTTATTTTGGCATGACAAGTTTATGGAGCTTGGCTTACTAGTCATGATCTCTAACTTGTGTTTATTTGCCTATAGTTTTATTGACCGACCTCAGATAGGTGTGACTACTACATTAGTCCACTTACGATTGCTTAACATAGCGCTACATTGTCTTATAACAAACTAACATAACTTCACTAATTAACATAGCCATTTATTTATTGCTCATTTATTCATATTACTTTTCATTTTGCTCACTTGAGCACATAGTTTATGTTTATGTCATTTTTCTTTTGCTCATTTGAGCTCATTATTGTATATAAATATATTGTTGTCTTGTGGTTGTTTTGTCTTTGTCTTGTGTGAACCCAATGCAAAAAGGAGAAAGGACTTAGAATTAGGACATACCCATGCTTAAAGGAGTTCAAGAGCAATTAGGCCTCATGCCTTTAGAATGCTAGACTTGTTGAAGAGCAACTAGGCCTCATGCCTTTAGAATGCTAAATTTCAAAGTTGACTTTAAAGGACTTCTCATCTAAACTTATTCTTTGTCCATTCCCTTTATTGTGTTGTGAAATTTTTGATGTTTGCTGTTGTACGATTGGGATTCCACCTTGAGATTGTGTAAGAGGACCATTGTCATGAGTAGCCAAGTTAAGAGAGAAAAGCCAAAATGGAGATCCTAGGAGCTCGAATCCAAATTGTTTGATTGATTAATTGTTTGCTAAGTCCAAAGGAAAGGAGCATCTTGAATCATCTCTATGATTCCAAGAAAAGGAACTCCAAGGGTTCATCTTTCTCTCTTATCTTTGCATGCTTTAGGACTAGCCCTTCTCTTCTTCTCCTCGCTTAACCAAGCCAAAAATCTTTTTCTTCAAACTTTGACTTTGTTTCAAACTAGAAACCTAGGCCTTATGCCTTTGACCTTTCAAACTCTTTTCATAAATACTCATTGTGAATAAATCTTAATCCAACTTTGACTTCATTTTGTAAATAAATTAACTTGTAAATACAACTCACTTCAAGTTGTTTTTGTGGTTCCAATGGCCACCTTATTAAAACCTTTTCAAAAACATTAGTCATAGGTTTGAGTTATCATAGTGGTTGATGTAAATCTCACCTCATCCTTAGTGATTGAATTATAAGTCTTCCATGCTTATTATAGGGTTAACCCCTCACTAGTATGTTGAAGCCTTCCTCACATGGTGGATTGTTGGTTTAGGTTGAGTTTTCTCCCTTTGATAACAAAAGACCTTAAGGCTTTTGATCAAATCAATTCACCAATCTTTTTGTGATTTTTACCCCGAACTACGAGGTTTTGATCCTACCTTTGTGTTGGTACGTAGGCAATGGGTTCATCCATTCAAACAACAAATTTGTAAATATAATCTATTCTCTTCTCATCCCCCCAATCTTTTGCACATATTTTCACAAATACCAACCTACAACACATGTTTGCAAAAAGGGTTCCCTTAGAGTACTAAGGATGTTTTGGGTGCGTAAAACCTTCCCATTTCATAACCAACCCCCTTACCTAGATCTCTGACATTTTTATTAGTTTTTGATTTGACAAAACTTCTTACTTGGCTTTTGTTCGATTTTTGGCCTTTCCTTTGGACAAATAAAAGTGCGGCGGCGACTCGAATTGTATGTTGACTTTTGGTTTAAACAATAAACCTAAAGGTAACGAAAACCCCACTACAGAAAAGTGGCGACTCTGCTAGGGAACTTACTTTCCAGTGGGTTTAGCCTACTTTTTACTTATGTGTGTTGTATGTTTATATTTATTGGTGACATATTTTTGTGCAAATTTGGGATAACTGTATTGTTTGTAATGTATGAATTGCTTGTTATTAATTGCTTGTATGCTTGGTGGTTTCTTGTGAGATGAGTTCTATACCCGAACTCGAGTGCACTTATGATAGGAGAATGGCATAGTCTTGTTAACTTGTGTGGAGTTATTCCTTAACAAGTTGACTTGCAAGCCCATTCACTTGATGTAGGTCTTGTTGGGATCAATAATGTCACACGAGTAGTTGTGGTTAGGCATTACTCTTTACAATATAAACCTTAGAAGCCAAGGACCTTAGATACCTAGCCCATCTTGGCCTATTATAGGACGTAGTGCAAAGGTCGTTCAAGTGTAAGATTTGATACGATTGTTACGCGATACTACACTCATAAGAGTACCTCTTGAGAATATTTTTGGAGAACGAGTAGTCGTTTTAGAACATGATTGTCAGGTTTAACCATAGCACACTCCCATTGGGTGGTTCTTAACCAAGGCTCCATGCTCGTGACTTACAACAAACCCTTGATTCACGGTTGATCCGTTCTCGTACATTCTCAATATCAATGGAACTTGGGTGTTGATAAGGTGTAAACCATAATCCACCAAAATGGATGATTTATATTGATGATGACTTGAGCCATCCCGTGACCTTTGTGTGGTGTGATTTGCTTGATCCTTGAGTGTGATTGTTGCATCCATGCATTCATGCATTCATATGCATCTATATCATCAACAATAAAGATTTTCAAGGAACTTAAGAGGTCTATTTGGAAATTTTCAGACATGGATAAGCAAAGAAGGAATACGAAGAAGTACAGTTTCAGACAACCCGACTTGAAAGAGTTAAGGAGTTTGACATCTTATGTATTAGAGCCTTTGGAGTTCAAAGCTCGTCATGGGAAGCTTCTGCCTATTCTTTCTACCAAGGTGGATGAAGGTCTGATGAGTGTGTTGGTGCAGTTCTACGATCCTCTGTATCGGTGCTTCACTTTTTCGGATTTCCAGCTTTTTCATACACTTGAGGAGTATGCCTATCATGTGGGTATACCTATTCTGGACCAGTTTCTGTTAAGTGGGTTGGAGAAGATTCCATCTTCTCAAGAGATTGCTGATATGCTTCATATGGATGTATCTGACATTGTTGCCCATATGACTACCAAAGGTGGAATTCAAGGTCTCCCATCTGATTTCATGATTGCCAAAGTTGTGTTGTTTGGGAAGGCCATGAGTAAGGAAGCTTTTGAAGCCATATTTGTACTCCTCATCTCTGGGCTAGTGTTATTTCCGAACATCGACAATTTTGTGGATGTGAACGCTATTAGGATTTTCTCTTCTCTTAATCCCGTTCCGACTCTGTTGGGTGACACTTATTTCTCTTTGCATATGAGGAATGCAAAGGGTGGTGGTTCCATTGTATGATGTCTGCCTCTGTTGTACAAGTCGTTTATTTCACACTTGTCTCAGACGCTTGCCTTCAAGGAGAACAAGGGATGTATACGGTGGTCCACAAGACTTATTGAAATTCTAGTTAACAGACTTTCGATGTCACACGGGATGTTATGACATCCAATTCTGCGCAGACAAGAATTATGCAGAACTTAAAAAGTAAGTGCAGTAAATAATCACAAGGAATTATTTACCCAGTTCGGTCCAACATGACCTACGTCTGGGGGCTACCAAGCCAGGGAGGAAATCCACTATTAGTAGTATTAATTCAGACCTTAAACCAACTGTTTAACCCTATCACTTAATACCTACCCAATGCAATTTTAATCTTACACTAAGATCAGAGTTCCTACTCACTCCGCCTCAATCACCTCAGTGATTACAACCTTTAATTAAGATTAAAGATAATTATGAAGTCACACTTCAAACAACTCTTGATTGTGCTTAACAACTTTAATCAAGATACACAGCACTCACGCTTAAAAGCTTAGAGTGACACAACACTTATAACTCAATGAACACCCTAGTCCAATGCAATCATCTAGGTGATAATTGCTTGGCTCACAAGATACACCTAATACAAGACACACACAAAAATACAGCAGTGAAGTATATGAAACAATAAAATCTTCACGCCTAAAATCCCCGAGTTCTGAATAAAGGATAACCATCCTTTTATATTGCAGCACTTGGGCCTTGTACTTGTATTTCCTGAAATTAAGGTCAAGCAAGTTAACCTAATTTCCACATCTTAGGGTACTAACAAATAGGCTATTTGTTAGGTTCATTAATTGCAGCTTAGTTGTTAGTTTCCTAGATTTTAGCTCAGCTGTTGAATTCCTGAAGAATAGCCTGAGAAAAATGTTGAAACAGAAAAACTAAACAACCTACAATTTAGCATCTGCTGTCAGGAATGAATGTCACAACATTCAGTTTGACGTCCACATCATAAACCATATGCTAAGTCTGTTTTTCCTGAAAACAGACTGTACAAATTTGTTGTACTGTATAGGACCAATCCGTCCATACTTCAGTATCAACTTATATTGATAAATGTCACAATATCCAATTTGACATTTACACATAAGGCCTTATGCCATGGTCTGTTGTTCTCCTGAAGAACAGACTGAGATACGTACTGAAGTGTAGCGGAAAACCAACCTGCCTATTATTCAGTATATGATGTCAATGATGAATGTCATAACATCCAGTTTGACATTCAGACAGTAGGCATTGTGCCAGGTCTGTTATTCCCTTGATAAATAGACTGAAAATAAATACTGAGTTATAGAAGAACACCAATTGTTCTATTCCTCAGTATCTGCTGACAGGGATGAATGTCATAACATCTAGTTTGACATTCAGTAAGTCCTGTATTAGCTAAACCTGCTGCATACTACTCAAGTATGTCATGACATCAGTCAAGACATCAGAGTACAGTTAGATGATCTAACACACAATGCAGTCAAACAAACATCTCCACAGCGTGTCATGACATCAGTCAAGACATTAAAATCCAGCTAGTGTTTTACCATAAAATGCAGCCAATCAAACATCTACAAACTCCCCCTTTGGCAAATTTTTGACTAAAACACTTTGGCCTCACAACAGAGTACACAGCAGCGGAAAACATACATCTAGCAGGAAAAAACTAGCTAATACACTCAGAGCAGCAACACACTCACACACATAGAAGTTAAATAAAAACTTCACATATCAGCACACATACAGAAGTTAAATAAAAACTTCTAATAGCAGCACACAAACACACACTCACACTCATGGAAGTGGAACATCAGCTGCAGCACAACCTCTGGATTAGAGGATCTTCAATATCTGTTTAGAAAAAATCTGTTGTCCTGGGGCATCACAGGTGTTACTCCCCATTTTTGTCAAAAATGTTGCCAAAGCAACACTTTAAATTACAGACCATAATAAACAGAATTACACACAAATGACAGAATTATAGACTTGATTTTACTTCACAGTTTCAATCAAGAATATCCCCTCTTGATCATGCATTACAGCTTTGATCAAGACATCACCCACTTGATCTTGCTTCACAGCTTTGATCAAGTAGTTACACACTCTTGCTTTACAGCAGGTACACCCATATCAGATGCCATGACTTTGAGTCTGACATCTTGAACCACTCCTGCATGAACACTTTCTTGAAGTCCAACAGGCACATAGGCTGTCCCATGTTAGGATATCCTCTCAACATCTTGTTACCACACTTGCAGCAAGTAACATAGCTGTGATCTGTTATCCAGTCATAGCACACTTTCAATTGTTTAATAGGTTGAGATATTAAAAATACATCCCAAACATCATCGGTTGCTATAAATCCTCAGAAAGGCATATTCCCAGTTTGCCCCTTAAATTTTCAAACTGAGTAGCATCCAGAGCCTTTGTGAATATGTCAGCAAGTTGTAGTTCAGTGGCTACATGTTCCAAGGTAATCACTTTGTCTTCCACCAGATCTCTGATGAAGTGATGTCTAATGTCAATATGTTTGGTCCTGCTGTGTTGGATGGGATTCTTGGAAATATTGATGGTACTGAGATTGTCACAGTACAAAGTCATGACATTTTGAGAGACATTGTACTCAGTAAGCATCTGTTTCATCCACACCAGTTGGGAACAACTGCTTCCAGCTGCTATGTATTCAGCCCCTGCAGTGGACAAAGATACACAGTTCTGTTTCTTGCTGAACCATGATATGAGATTGTTTCCCAAGAAGAAACATCCTCCTGAGGTTCTTTTTCTGTCATCAGCACTCCCAACCCAATCAGCATCACAATACCCAGATTGGCCAGGCTTAGAGCCATGAGAGTGTAGCATACCATAGTCACAAGTCCCATTGACATACTTGAGAATCCTCTTGACTTGATTTAAGTGGCTCACTTTGGGTTCTGCTTGGTATCTAGCACACACTCCAACTGCATAGGAAATATCAGGTCTACTGGCAATTAGATATAGTAAACTACCTATCATGCTTCTATACAAGCATTGATCAACACTGGGACCTCCATCATCTTTGGTTAACTTCAAATGAGTAGGTGCAGGAGTTCTTTTGTGCCTAGCATTATCCATACCAAACTTCTTAACTATGTTTTTGGCATACTTGCTTTGGGAGAGAAACATAGACTCCTCCATTTGGTTGACTTTCATTCCAAGAAAATAAGTCAGTTCCCCAACTAGACTCATTTCAAACTAAGATTGCACCTGGAGAACAAAATGTTTCACCATTTGCTCTGACATTCCACCAAAGACAATGTCATCCACATAAATTTGGGCAATCATGATTTTGCCATCTTCATCCTTCACAAACAAGGTCTTATCTATCCCACCTTTTCTGTACCCATGAGAGGTCAGGAATTCAGTCAACCTTTCATACCAAGCTCTAGGTGCTTGCTTCAACTCATACAAGGCTTTCCTCAACTTGTACACATGTTTAGGTTGGTTAGGATCACAGAACCCTTTGGGTTGTTCCACATAGACTTCTTCATTTAAGTAGCCATTTAAAAATGCACTCTTCACATCCATTTGGAACAATTTGAACTTCAGAATGCAGGCCACACCTAACAGCAGTCTGATTGACTCAAGTCTAGCAACAGGTGCAAATGTCTCATCAAAATCAACCCCTTCAACTTGAGTATATCCTTGAGCCACTAGTCTTGCTTTTTTCCTAGTGATTTCTCATCAGACTTGTTCTTGTAAATCCACTTGGTACCAATGATGTTAGTCCCTTCAGGTCGTGGAACTAGCTCCCATACTTCATTCCTTTTAAACTGCTCCAATTCATCTTGCATGGCATTGATCCAATATTCATCAGTCAGGGCTTCTTTCACATTTTTTGGTTCAACCTTGGATACAAAACAAGAATTTGAGCTAATTTCCCTTGATCTGGTAGTCACACCACTATTGGGATCCCCTATGATAAGATCCTTAAGGTGGTCTTTCTGAATTCTGATAGATGGCACTTTGGTGGATGCATCTACCTCACATTCAGGAGGAGTCTCATGTACTTCTTCAGAATTTAGTGGTATGTCTGTTGGAGTATCAAGGAATGTTCCAACATCCTCTATGACATCGACTCCTTCCTCTTTATCATCCATAATAACATTTATGGATTCCATTAGGACATTGGTCCTGGAGTTGAATACTCTGTAGGCTCTGATGTTAGTTGAGTATCCTAGGAATATACCCTCATCACTTTTGGGATCCATTTTCCTTCTCTGTTCACGATCTGTAAGAATGTAACATTTACTTCCAAAGATATAAAAGTACTTCATAGTGGGCTTTCTGCCTTTCCATATTTCATACAGAGTGGAAGAGGTTCCTTTTCTCAAGGTAACTCTATTGTGAACATAACAAGCTGTATTCATTGCTTCGGCCCAAAAGTGCATAGGAAGCTTCTTTACATGAATCATTGCTCTGGCAGATTCTTGAATAGTTCTGTTTTTCCTTTCAACTATCCCATTTTGCTGAGGAGTTATAGGAGAGGAAAACTCATGACTTATCCCTTCAGACGAGCAAAACTCATCAAACTTGGAATTCTTAAACTCCGTCCCATGGTCACTCCTAATTCGGACAACATAACTGTCCTTTTCCCTTTGAAGTCTGATGCACAGTTCTTTGAAGACATCAAATGCATCTTACTTTTCTCTGATGAAGCTTATCCAAGTGTATCTGGAATGGTCATCAACAACCACATATGCATACCTCTTTCCACCCAGACTCTCAACCTGCATAGGTCCCATTAAGTCCATGTGCAAAAGTTCCAGAGTTTTGGATGTTGTAGGATGTCCCAGCTTAGGGTGTGACATCTTGGTTTGCTTGCCGACCTGGCATTCTCCACAGACTCTTCCTTCATCAATAAGCAGCTTTGGGATTCCTCTAACTGCTTCCTTGGATATGATATTTTTCATTCCCCTTAAGTGGAGATGACCAAGACGTCTATGCCACAGCTTCACCTCCTGTTCTTCCTTGGATGAGGAGCAAATTGTGGAAAAGTTTGAGACTTTAGGTTCCCACAGATAACATTTACCTTTGGATCTGGATCCTCTCATAACTTCCTAATTATCTCCATTTGTCACAACAAATAGCTCCTTAGTAAACTGAACATAGAACCCTTGATCACACAGCTGGCTTATGCTGATGAGATTAGTAGTTAGTCCTTTTACTAACAGCACATTATTCAGTTCTGGAACTCCAGTGTTGTCCAGCTTACCCACACCTTTGATTTTTCCTTTAGCACCATCACCAAAGGTCACATAACTGGTAGTGTGAGGTTGTATATCCACCAATAAATTCTCCATACCAGTCATATGTCTTGAGCAGCCACTATCAAAGTACCAGTCTTCTCTGGTAGATGCCCTTAGAGCTGTGTGAGCTAACCTAGCATACCATTGTCGTTTCTTGATGGGGGCATTATGCTTATATGCCTTATGCTCAGGTCTGACATGAGGGGCTTGGTTAGGATAACCATGCAGCCTGTAGCAGAAGGCTTTTATATGACCAAACCTACCACAGTAGTGACATCTCCATCTCTGAAATTTCTTCTTCTGATGGTTACTCATCCTGGTTCCCTGATGTTGAGACATTGGGTGTGACCTCCGCTTGAATTTCTGGACTTCAGCCTTTGAGCGTTTGAGTTCAGCTGAGGATTTCTTCACAAAGCCTAAACCAGACATGGTTCCAGACTTCTGTCCTACCTTTAGGATCTCTTCCAAGGTGTCAGTTCCTTTATTTAACATTCTGATAGATTTCGTCATTTGATCTAGCTTGAAGGTCAGCAATGTTATTTCACCATTTAGACCATCTATGACTGTCAGATGCTTCTGTTTCTCATCCTCCAGCTCCTTGATGAGTTTCTTCTGCTTTTCTCCTTGTACACGCACTTCTGTACTTGTGACACATAGCTCCTTATATGATGCAGCAAGTTCATCAAAGGTCAGTTCATCTGCACTTGAGTCATCATTAGTGGCACAAACACTAGTTAGTGCAGGGACATGTTTAGCATATTCTCCTTCAGATTCACTCTCAGACTCTCCTTCAGACCATGTGACATATATCCCCTTCTTTTGCATCTTGAGGTAAGTGGGACATTCGGCTCTAACGTGTCCAAAACCTTCACATCCATGCCACTGGATTCCCTTGCCTTGGTTGAACTTTTCTTCAGAAGTTGATCTTTTCCTGATGTCAGACGAGATGTTCTTGACATTTGGTCTCCCTTTTTGATCAATCTTCTTCACGAACTTGTTGAACTGTCTCCCAAGCATGGCTATGGCTTCTGATATGCTTTCATCACCTCCAGTACATCCTGCTTCTGAATCCTCTTCAGCATTTGATACAAAAGCTACGCTTTTGTTCTTCTTTTCAACATTCTCACACACGCCCATTCCAAAGGTTTGGAGAGAACCAATGAGCTCATCCACCTTCATATTGCAGATCTCCTGAGCTTCTTCTATAGCAGTGACCTTCATGGCAAATCTCTTAGGTAATGACCTGAGAATCTTTCTTACAAGTTTCTCTTCAGCCATTTTCTCACCTAAGCCACCAGAGGTGTTGGCAATTTCAAGAATATTCATGTGGAAGTCATGAATAGTCTCATCCTCTTTCATCCTCAGATTTTTAAACTTGGTGGTCAGCATCTGAAGTTTAGACATCTTCACCTTGGAGGTACCTTCATGAGTTATCTTGAGGGTATCCCAAACTTACTTAGCCAACTCACAGTGGTGTACCAGTCTGAAGATGTTCTTACTTATTCCATTGAACAATGCATTCAAGGCCTTAGAATTTCCAAGAGCTAATGCCTCTTGCTCCTTGTCCCACTCTTCTTTAGGAATTTGCACACTGACTCCATCTTTACCTGTCTTCGTTGGATGTTCCCATCCTTTGTTGACAGTTCTCCAGACTTTGCTATCTAGAGACCTTAAGAAGGCTATCATACGAGGCTTCCAGTCATCATAGTTAGAACCATCCAACATGGGTGGTCTATTTGAGTATCCTACATCCTTGTCCATGGTACTAGAAAGTAACTTCCCTAGATCTCACCCAGAAATTAACAGGCAGGGTGCCTGCTCTGATGCCAATTGAAATTCTAGTTAACAGACTTTCGATGTCACACGGGATGTTATGACATCCAATTCTGCGCAGACAAGAATTATGCAGAACTTAAAAAGTAAGTGCAGTAAATAATCACAAGGAATTGTTTACCCAGTTCGGTCCAACATGACCTACGACTGGGGGCTACCAAGCCAGGGAGGAAATCCACAATTAGTAGTATTAATTCAGACCTTAAACCAACTGTTTAACCCTATCACTTAATACCTACCCAATGCAATTTCAATCTTACACTAAGATCAAAGTTCCTACTCACTCCGCCTCAATCACCTCAGTGATTACAACCTTTAATTAAGATTAAAGATAATTATGAAGTCACACTTCAAACAACTCTTGATTGTGCTTAACAACTTTAATCAAGATACACAACACTCACGCTTAAAAGCTTAGAGTGACACAACACTTACAACTCAATGAACACCCTAGTCCAATGCAATCATCTAGGTGATAATTGCTTGGCTCACAAGATACACCTAATACAAGACACACACAAAAATACAGCAGTGAAGTATATGAAACAATAAAATCTTCACGGCTAAAATCCCCGAGTTCTGAATGAAGGATAGCCATCCTTTTATATTGCAGCACTTGGGCCTTGTACTTGTATTTCCTGAAATTAAGGTCAAGCAAGTTAACCTAATTTCCACATCTTAGGGTACTAACAAATAGGCTATTTGTTAGGTTCATTAATTGTAGCTTAGTTGTTAGTTTCCTAGATTTTAGCTCAGCTGTTGAATTCCTGAAGAATAGCCTGAGAAAAATGCTGAAACAGAAAAACTAAACAACCTACAATTTAGCATATGCTGTCAGGAATGAATGTCACAACATTCAGTTTGACGTCCACATCATAGACCATATGCTAAGTCTGTTTTTCCTGAAAACAGACTGTACAAATTTGTTGTACTGTATAGGACCAATCCATCCATACTTCAGTATCAGCTTACATTAATAAATGTCACAATATCCAATTTGACATTTACACATAAGGCCTTATGCCATGGTCTGTTGTTCTCCTGAAGAACAGACTGAGATACATACTGAAGTGTAGCAGAAAACCAACCTGCCTATTATTCAGTATATGCTGTCAATGATGAATGTCATAACATCCAGTTTGACATTCAGACAGTAGGCATTGTGCCAGGTCTGTTATTCCCTTGATAAATAGACTGAAAATAAATACTGAGTTATAGAAGAACACCAATTGTTCTATTCCTCAGTATCTGCTGACAGGGATGAATGTCATAACATCTAGTTTGACATTCAGTAAGTCCTGTATTAGCTAAACCTGCTGCATACTACTCAAGTATGTCATGACATCAGTCAAGACATCAGAGTACAGTTAGATGATCTAACACACAATGCAGTCAAACAAACATCTCCACAGCATGTCATGACATCAGTCAAGACATTAGAATCCAGCTAGTGTTTTACCATAAAATGCAGCCAATCAAACATCTAGACTTATGTCTCTCACTAATGATGATATCTCTTGGTATAATCGTGTTTATGACGACGTTCAGATTATTGATTCTTATGGTGAATTCTCCAATGTACCTCTTCTTGGTACGTGTGGTGGAATTAACTACAAACCTGCTTTGGCCCGCCGTCAGCTTGGGTTCCCCTTAAAGGATAAACCTAACAACGTTTTGTTGGAAGGCTTATTCTTTCAAGAGGGTAAAGATCCCCAGAACTTGAAGGATAGGATGGTCCGCGCCTGACGCAAAGTTCATAAGAAAGGGAGGATTGAGCTTGGTCCGAAGAATTGTATTGCTTTGGAACCTTACACCTCTTGGGTAAGGAAGAGAGCTTTTGAGTACCGCATGCCATACGAGTATCCGAGACCTACCCCTATGGTTATGGTTGGGCCTTCAACCCTCCATAACCAAGGAGTAGAGGAGTTGAGAGATGAAGATCAGTCGCGTGCATTGGTCTGTGAGCGTGAGGGACTTCTTCAGCAGCTCAAAGATAAGGATGCAGTGATAGAGTTTCTAGAGCATCAGGTTATTGATGAACCTGATGATGTGGTTACTTCTCTTCTTCCTCATTCGTCTAGGTTCTGGAAGAGGAAGTGTGATCAACTTGCTAAGGAGAAGGCCGATATGGAAGCAGCTTATGAGCGAGAGGTGAAGAGGCTTCGTGCGACCTATCTTCCGATCTCGAAGGCTTTGGACGATTGTTTCTAGGGCTCCATAGGATGTTCATTCTCCTTTTCCTCTTGTGTTGTATTTGGTTACCAAAATTGTATTACTTCTTTGGTGTAATTTTTTTTTCCAAATATTATGAGTATTCCATATATGTCTTAAAAGTTAAATATTTTCAAATATTTGAAAATAGATCTCTATAAAGTTCCTCTTATAAACCATATGCAAAAACATTGCATGCATCATACGCATAAGCAGGTTTTGTTCCAAGCTCTTGATCAGTGGTCTTACTCTTTGCTCTTCACTTATTTTGAAGACAAGCTGACGCACCGGTATAATACCAAAGTAAATCATCCGAAGATAATGGAACATCTCGAGCAAAAGAACAGGGACTTGAAGGAAGAGATTACTAGACTGACTGCCATGATGGAGTCAGTCCTGGCCGCACAAAGCCAAGCTTCTCCAACTCGTGCAACTCCTCCCACGAGGACGGTCATATCTGAGATAACTACTTTAACGGTGCCTACTGCAACAAACCACTTCGCTCCGACTATGCCAATTGGGTTCCCTTGGGGAATGCCTTCTAATTTCATGCCAGAGGGTTTCGCTCCTACTCTCGCTTCTATGCCGACATCTAGCCCGGTCCTGTCTGTGCCACCTCCCGTTGTGCATACCCTTCCCCGTGTTGAAGACACCATTTATCATTCTGAGCCATATGAGAGCCTGGACAAATATGAAAAAATGGATGAAATGAAAGATCAATTCCTTGAGCTGCGCAAGGAACTAAAGACTTTAAGGGGAAAGGACCTCTTTGGGAAAAGTGCTGCTTTGTTGTGCCTAGTGCCCAACGTTAAAATCCCTGTTAAATTCAAAGTGCCTGACTTTGAGAAGTATAAGGGAAATACATGCCCGCTCAGCCATCTTGTGATGTATGCTCGCAAGTGTCGCATCCGCGAAAAACAACCGGCGGGCTAAAACAAAAACAACACAGAGCCGCCACCGTGCGTTATTTATCCCAAAAGAGGGAAAGGAAACGCTCAGAGTAAACCTGGAAAAAGCATGGTCTCGCGACCAAAGAGAAAGGGTACGGGAGTCGGTTACGCAAGGGGAAGGTATTAGCACCCCTCACGTCCATCGTACTCGACGGGATCCACGCTCTAAAAGAAAGAAAAGGTTGCTAAAACAAACACCACACACACACACCGAAAACAACACAGGTGGGGTTAGGAGGAAGAAGGCTCGCTAGGACATCGCGTCCTATGCCTACGTATCTCGTCTGGAACGAGAATCAGAGCTGCCGTAGTTCGGCTCACGCACGCCAAACAAGACATACACAAAAACGGGCAAACATGGAACCCGAATGCCACTCGATGGACTTACATCGGCTTCTGAACCAAACAAACACAATCAAGATACGGACAGCCAATCGCTGGGCTTACATCCATATCCTGACACACAAAAGGGTTAACAAACAAGCACACACAAAAAGGAAAAAAGTTCCCGGAGAGACCTCGCACGGTCTCCTGCCTACGTACCTCATCTGGTATGAGGATCAGGGCGACGTAGTTCCCCCCAACGGGGGATAAAGACTAGCCAGAAACAAAGGGAAGACACACTACCAGGGAGCTGTACTCGAGCCTAGTGTTATCATGCATCATTGCCCTATGTTATGGTTTCTACCTACTTGCACAACAGCAAGCTAATCCTATCCAGGAAGAAAGCAAGCATGCAAGCATAAACAAAGCAAAGCAAACATTCCACGTAGCACACACTATATCCAGTCAAGTGGGCTCAAACAAAGGGTTCGACTGCCAAGGCAAGTCATCTGTACAAGGGTAGTGTTCGCTCTTAACCCTGACATTGAGAGTCAGGGTGGAGCAGATGAAAGGTGAGTGAAGATTAGACTTCACAGCTCTTATCCCTGTCCAGGGAGAGCTTCAGACAAAGGAGTGTGGGTTCAGAAAGGAGGAACCCTTCTACACTCATGACTCTGACACAACTGTACAATGTACAAGATCTTGGGTTTGTGTCCCAATGCATCAACACAGTGGTGTGAGCAGAGGGACGACTCAACAAGAATAGCAGGGGATGGATTGCACATCCCTTGGGTTCTGCCAATTGCCTTAATCAAGGTCTTTTCCTGCTTGGGGACAAAATTAAACAATCACAAACATTGCCTCTTAAGGAGGACTTCAGACAGGTACCTGGCCAAATAACAGGCTAGGTCTTCCAGACTACATGGAGAATAGAAATTCTACCTCAATTGGTTTATACAACCAAGCAACAGCAAGCAAGTTCTTAAAGAACTGTTAGCAACTAATGTACCTGAAATCAATCAAATATCATCAGTATACCAGACAAACCAACAGTAAACAGCAAAAGTCAATCTGTACAGTCAAACACAAGTTAATGCACACAAGTGCAAGCCATGAGCTCAAACTCAAGCATCAAACCCTACAACACAAAGTCAATGTTAGTCATAAATAATTCACAAGTCAACTTAATGAACTTGAAGCAATCTCCTTAAACCATTTGCATCTTAACCTGAAAATCCAAACCAAACATGAGAAACAAGACCACTAGGCCAAGCCTAGGGTCCAAAGGAGATGAAAAATCCAAAACAGCAAGTGAAAATTATTCAAAATCACAATCAATCAATCTAGGAACAAATTCAATTGGTCCCATGCTCATATCAATCACCATTATCATTTCATGCACAAAAAGGTATCACACATGCAATTTGCAACCTCAAATGACCAAACAGAATGATCAACATCAAATCCATACCAAAACAATTCAATTAATTCCACAAAAATTCAAGTCTAAACAGAACATATCCAATGAATAGCATATCAAATTTCAGCTCAATTGGACAAAAGGAAGTAGGTCAATGAAAATCAAGAAGTTCAGACAATTTCAAGCAAGCCAACACAAGGCATCAACACAAGCATCAACTTCCCAAAATCATAAAACAGTGACAATACATGATAAATGAATGGGATCAAAACCACAATGACCTATAATGTGTCTACAATTCATATGTCAAATTTCACATCCATCCAATTAATCATGAGAATTTCACAAACCAAATGCCAACATGTGTCACAAAAAATCACCAAATGACCAAACAGAGGGAAAACTTCCAATCAAATAGGAAATGCCATCAATAAATCCAGAAAAATTCACATGGATTCTCAACATACATATGCTCAATCATGCAAAAAATTTGCTCAATTCAATGTTCACAAGCAAGGAAAATAAAATCATGAAGTTCAACAAGCTTGGTGTGACACAAATTGTCACACCTCTATTCAAAAATTCATATCTCATCATCCAGGTATCCAAAAACTACAAACTACACATCAAAATCACCATCAAAGTGTCCAGAATAAGCACAAAAAATTTCATCCATTTCTTTGAAAGCATCATCATTTTATGAAAGATATGGCAAAGCATGTACAAATATGACACATTCAATCAATCTCTAAGCATTTTAATTTTTTACACGTGCAAAAAAATCACAAAAATCATGATTAAATTCTACACATTACAAGGAGCATCATGAAAAAAACCTCACTCAATTTGGATAAAAAATGAATCATCTATGAATTTTTAAAGATCAAGCATCAAAAAATGAAATGGAATGAAAAAGAAATAAGAAATAATCAAATTAATTCTGATAATGGCACTCTTGTAATTTTTAAACGCCAGACCAAAACGGCGTCGTTCCAAATTAAAGCCATGGCGCGTTTTCATTGGACAGTGGTAGCGGGAAACACATATTCAAAAGCAGGCAAGGGAAATGAAGATCTAACGCACATCTGGACGAGTTCATCACCAAGAACATCAACAAATTTTCCAGAAAATGAAGAACATCAAATCTCAACCAAAATCTACAAACTCTATATCAAAAGAACCGTCTCAACTAGCACATCACGAATATGTCATTGATTTAACCTAACTCTAAGCATAGCAACGGGATCGATCAAAAATAGAAGTGCACATCAAACTTCAATTCACGATTACTCTCTCAATACTCAACCAAATGGAAAACCACAAGCATCATGTTAACCTACATTGAAAGATCTTCACAAGCCATATGATAGTTCACTCAATGGTGAAATTCGAAAAATCACCTTGTGGAGATTGCAGATCTTGATCTTGATGTTTCTGGCTCCAATTATGCAAAACAGATGTAGTTTGTTGATGAGGAAGGTGAATGGAGAAGCTAGCTTAGCTCGATGATGCTCCAGATGCTTGAATCTTCACTTTGCCATTGATGACCTTGCTTTGGACAGTCCAGTTTCTTGAAGATTTTGGCATGGATTTGGCAAAACAGTTCTTCAACAAGTCTTATAGAAGATGAATCCACGAAGAATCAACCAAAATGATGAAGAATTGATGAAGAAATGTGAAGAAAAGTGATGAAGTTTTGAGAGAATTTTGTGGTTTTGGAGGGAAATTCAGTTACAAATCTTGGAATATGGAATTGTGATTTTCATTTCTGTTATGATTAACAACCTATACTCCTGCTTAATCCATTTCCTTAATCCAAATTAACAAAATTGGCTTGATTAGTGAAAATGCACTTTTAAGTGAAAGTTCAAAAATGACCTTGCCAATTAACCAATGTAACAGTGCCATGACAGTTGGAGCAAGTTTCATTTAGCATTTGGAGTGTGTTGGAAGTGGTTTCATGTGCATATCTCTTGTATTTCTCAAAATCACATGTTCACACCAAAAATTCAAAAGAATCCACTTGAAAAATGCCTTTTTGCCTTGAGTACTTTTGATGAATTTTGATTATGCATCATGAAAGTACATGTGAAATGGGGTTTGCTCAAAGAAAGATCACCCAAATTGGACATTCCATGTGAAAGTTATGCCACTTTGATTTTAGGCATTTTTGGAAAATGAATGGACCATATCCTGTCAACCATACATGGGAATTTCAAGTTCTTGGACTTTTTGGAAAGGTGAGAGCAAGATCTACAACTTTCATGTTGAACAAAATTTCATGTGAAGCTTTTTTGGACATGTAATTTTGTGGTGAAAAACTTTCCATTTTTGGAAACTTCCATTACAAGTCACTTTCTATTTTTGGCAACTTTTTGTCTGATTTTATTTTCTTCATTCTTGAGGTTTGAAATGTCAAATGGAACTTGTTTCAACATGAATGAAGTATATCCAACTCTCTCCCACCTCCAAATCCATAAAATCAAGCACAGTTGACCACAGTTGACTTTTCTAATTGATAGATGAATTTGGCAATGCACTGATCAAGTTGAGCCTCAAACTTCTGATGAAATGGCTCAATGATGATACCCTAGCTTTCATAAGCTCAATATAATCACATGATGATCCCCATATCCATTGTAGACCCCATCTCCTTGCCATGCCCTGATTGGCCTAATGCAACTGATTAGGGTTGACCAGTGGTCAAAACCCTAATCTCAAGGAATATGATCAATCACTTGAACCTCTTGGATGACGACAAGACCATGATGATGATGATGTACCATTTCAACCAAGGTCAAGACCAATCTCCTTGAGAATCATGAAACCCTAATTTAGACCCCACATCCTCAGATGATTAATGATCAATCCATTCAATCAATGAAACCATCAGCTTGCATACATCCACCTATTTATCTTCTGATCAAGACTTGGAAGATGACTTGCACAATGTAACCACATGATATGCAATATGCAATGCCTAATGTCCTACAAAATGATATGCAATATGTTAAGCTAGTCCCAAGAGAGGAGGGCAAATTTTGAGGTGTTACAGCAAGATGTCAACACAGACTGACAACGACCAACTGCTGATTCACTACTTTCAAGATAGCCTGACAGGTGTTACGCTCCGGTGGTATATAGGGATGGAAAGTGCAAGCATCTGCACTTTCAACGATCTAGGCGAGGCCTTTGTGAAGTAGTATAAGTATAATATGGATATGTCTCCAGATAGGGACCAATTTAGGGCGATGTCCCAGAAGGAGAAGGAGACCTTCAAGGAATACACCCAGAGATGGCGAGAACTAGCAGCTCAAGTAGTGCCACCCCAGGAGGAGAAGGAGATGACAAAGATCTTCTTGAAGACTTTGAGCTCTTTCTATTATGAGAAAATGATTGCTAGTGCTCCCTTAGACTTCACCGAAATGGTGAATATGGGGATGAGACTAGAGGAAGGGGTCCGCGAAGGACGTTTATCTCGGGAAGGTGGTTCCTCAGCAAAGAAGTATGGGGGCTTTTCTAGTAAGAAAGAGGGAGAGACTCATGTTGTGTCCTATCATGTTAAAAGAAGGCCCTATGTAAGGAGGAAGGAAGTCCGTTCGATTAACAACGAACACCAGGTGGATCATATAGCACCTACTTTCAAAGAAGTTCATCAACAACAACATCGTCAACAACAACAGGCCTATCAGCCTCGTAACAATAACAACACCAGCACCAACAACTACGAGAGGAAGAGGGTAACTTTTGATCTGATTCCGATGACATATGCTGAGATTTATCCTTCCTTGATCGATAGGAAGCTGATAACTCCACGAGATCCTCCCGCTATACCAACCAATCCTCAGTGGTGGTATAAGCCCGAGCTTCATTGGGTGTATCATTCCGTGCGCCCGAACATGACGTGGAGAACTGTTATCCATTGAAGACCAAGGTGCAAGACCTTGTGAGAAGTAGGATTTTGTTTTTTGAGGACGTAAGTCCAAATGTAAAGAAGAACCCATTGCCCGAGCATGGGAAGGCAGCCATTAACATGGTCCAGGGATACCCTGGCAAATACAAAGTCTTATATGTGAATGAAATAAGGTAATCCTTAGTCGAGATGCATAAGCTGTTGTGTGAACACAACCACTACGAGCATGATCATGATAGGTGCCAGGTGTGCACTATCAATGAGAGAGGATACCGTCAGGTAAGAAGGGACATCCAAGAGATGATAGATCAAGGGATGATTGAGATGCTTCAGAATCGTAATGAGGATGAAGTCGATGTTATCACCCCTGTGTTTAAAATTGTTGAGCCTTTTGTTATCAAGTATGATGGCAGCAAAAAAGAAAGTATCTCCAGCTTTGGTGATTAAGCCAGCGGGCCCTATCCCTTATGTATCAGACAAAGTTGTTCCCTACCGATATAACACTGTCATGCTAGAGGATGGAAAGGAGGTGTCATTGCCCTCAACTTCTGTGGTGATCATTTCAGATGTCAGTGGTGTGACTCGTAGTGGTCGTGTTTTCTCGGCTCAGCCGAAATCCCATGAAGACGTCGTGAAGAGAACTGTTGAAAAATCTTGCCAGTCCCGTGGGGACTTCTTCTTCGAATAATTATGTTCTTGTAGTGAAGGGTGTTGACCCTGTTGCTATTAAGAATAATAATACTCCTATCCTGGTAGGCCAGTCTGGCATTTTAAAAGAGGATGGTGATGAGATGCTGAGGCTCATCAAAAGGAGTGAATATAATATTGTTAATCAGCTACTACAAACTCCATCAAAGATATCTGTCTTATCTTTGTTGATGAATTCCGAGCCACACCACGAAGCTTTGCAGAGGGTGTTGGACGTGGCATACGTGGATCACGATGTCAAAATCGAGCAGTTTGATAGCATCGTTGCAAATATAACCGCTTGCAACAACTTGAGCTTTTGTGATGCTGATCTTCCCGAGGAGGGAAAAGACCACAATTTGGCTTTACACATATCTATTAACTGTTAAGACGATGCCCTGTCCAATGTGTTGGTGGACACAGGGTCATCCCTTAATGTGTTGCCAAAGTCCACTCTTGCTAAACTTTCGTATCAGGGGCCTCCCATGAGGCAGAGTGGAGTGGTAGTGAAAGCTTTTGATGGATCGCGTAAAACTATGATTGGCGAATTAGAACTCCCAATCAAGATTGGACCTAGTGACTTCCAGATCACTTTCCAGGTCATGGACATCCATCCGTCTTATAGTTGTTTGCTTGGTAGACCATGGATTCCTGAGGCAGGCACCGTGACATCCACCCTACACCAAAAGTTGAAGTTCGTGAAGAACAATAAGTTGGTGGTGATAGGGGGAGAGAAGGCTCTCTTGGTAAGTCATTTATCTTCCTTCTCCTATATTGACGTTGAGGATGAGGTTGGGACTCCGTTCCAAGCCTTATCTATTGTTGGGCCTTCAAGGAAAGGACTTTCTTCATTTATCTCCTATAATGATGCATAGTTGGCCATTGAGCATGGTGCAACTACTGGTTTGGGGAAAATGATCAAATTGGAAGACAACAAGTCCCTAGCTGGCATAGGGTATTCTTCTGGTGTTTCTAATGATCGTGGGTTGTTCCAAAGTGGAGGTTTTATCCACACCGTTGAAGATCAGGAAGTTGTTGCCATTATTGAAGATGATGAAGAGGAAGACCTTGGCAACTTTGTCATACCCAGAGGAATCTGCAATAACTGGGTCGTTGTTGATGTTCCAACAGTTATCCACAAGTCAACGTAATGTGTTCATTTTGTTCAAAAACCCTTCTCCCATGCCAAAAAGAGAAGTGAAGACATTGTTGGCACAATTTGATTAATACAATGATATTCATTCAATAATTACATGTTAAATGTTTGTTTTCCAAAATTATTTTGCTTTTTGCTTTTTGCATGAAATTGGTGATCACTATAAAACCATAAAAAGAGAATAAAATCAATCTTTTCATCTGCATAATGATCTGCTTTGTTCGAATTTTGAAATCTCTTTTATACTCAAAATCATTATGCAGGTTAATCAAACCCATTGAACATAATGATCCAACACCATCTCCCAACTTTGAGTTCTTTGTATTTGAGGCAAAAGAAGATGATGTTGAAGAGATTCCTGATGAGATTACCCGTCTGCTTGAGCACGAGGAGAAGATCATTCAGCCACATCTTGAGAATCTGGAAATAGTCAACTTGGGGTCTGAAGATTGCATTCGCGAAGTAAAGATTGGGGCACTCCTTGAAGAGTCTGTTAAGAAGGGGTTAATCGAGTTGCTACGAGAATATATCGACGTCTTTGCCTGGTCATATGAAGACATGCCTGGTCTAGATACTGATATCGTGCAACGTTTCTTACCATTAAAACCTGAGTGTGTGTCTGCGAAGCAAAAGCTTAGAAGAACTCATCCTGATATGTCAGTGAAAATTAAAGAGGAAGTTCAAAAGCAAATTGATGCGGGGTTTTTGGTGACTTTTACATATCCTCAATGGGTGGCTAATATTGTATTGTACCTAAGAAAGATGGAAAAGTCCGAATGTGTGTGGATTACCGTGATTTGAATAAAGTTAGTCCGAAAGATGATTTTCCTCTACCACACATTGATATGTTGGTAGACAATACAACTAAGTTCAATGTCTTTTCATTTATGGACGGATTTTCCGGTTATAATCAGATTAAAATGGCACCCGAGGATATAGAGAAGACAACGTTCATCACACCTTGGGGAACATTCTGTTATCGAGTGATGCCCTTCGGTTTGAAGAACGCCAGAGCCACGTATCAACGCGTTATGACTACCTTATTTCATGATATGATGCATAAGGAGATCAAGGTGTATGTCGATGATATAAATTGCAAAGTCAAAAATGGAAGTTGAACATGTAGAACACTTGTTGAAGCTTTTCCAGCGTCTGAGGAAGTACAAACTCTGCTTGAATCCGAACAAGTGTACACTTGGAGTCCGTTCCGGCAAGTTGTTGGGCTTTATTGTCAGCGAAAGAGGTATTGAAGTTGATCCTGCCAAGGTCAAAGCAATACAAGAGATGCCTGCGCCAAAAACTAAGAAGCAAGTCCGAGGTTTTCTTGGTCGCTTGAATTACATTTCGAGGTTTATATCCCACATGACTGCCACATGTGCACCTATATTCAAGCTCCTTCGGAAAGATCAACGTCATGATTGGACCGACGATTTCCAAAAGGCCTTTGACAGTATCAAAGAGTATTTGTCTGAGCCTCCAATTCTGTCGTCGCCTGTTGAAGGGAGACCCTTGATTATGTACCTGACTGCGGTTGATGATTCCATGGGATGTGTATTGGGTCAGCAAGATGAGTCAGGGAAGAAAGAGTATGCAATATACTACTTGAGTAAGAAGTTTACTGACTGTGAGTCTCGATACTCAATGCTTGAGAAGACATGTTGTGCTTTGGCTTGGGCTGCTAAGCGTTTACGCCAGTATATGTTGAATCATACGACTTGGTTGATATCCAAAATGGATCCAATCAAATATATCTTTGAGAAGCCAACTTTAACTGGGAGGATTTCCCGTTGGCAGATGTTGTTATCTGAGTATGATATTGAGTATCGAGCTCAAAAAGCTATTAAAGGTAGTATCTTGGCTGACCATTTGGCGTATCAACCAATTGAAGATTATCAGTCTGTGCAATACGACTTCCCTGATGAGAAGATTCTGTATTTAAAGATGAAAGATTGTGATGAGCCTACACTCGATGAAGGACCAGAGCCTGGTTCCCGATGGGGTATGGTATTCAATGGCACTGTCAATTAGTATGGAAATGGTATTGGGCAGTGATTATTACTCCTCAAGGCACACATTTTCCTTTTACAACAAGGCTAACTTTCAAATGCACGAATAATATGGCAGAGTATGAGGCTTGTATTATGGGTTTGGAAGAGTGTATTGATCTTAGGATCAAACATCTGGATATTTATGGTGATTCAACCCTTATTGTTAATCAGATTAAAGGTGATTGGGAAAAGAATCAGCCTGGCCTCATCCCATACAAAGAATATGCGAGGAGGATTTCAACTTTCTTTACTAAGGTTGATTTCCATCATATTCCTCGAGACGAGAATCGGATGACGGATGCTCTCGCTACGCTGGCTTCAATGATTGTAGTGAAGTATTGGAATGAAGTCCCAAATATTACTGTGATGCGCTTGGATAGACCAGCTCATGTGTTTGCAGTTGAGGAAGTGAAAGATGATAAGCCATGGTATTATGATACCAAGTGTTTTCTTCAAAATCAGACTTACCCTCCTGGGGCATCTGTCAAAGATAAGAAAACTTTGAGGAGATTATCTGGGAGTTTCTACCTTAATGGTGATGTGCTTTACAAGAGGAATTTTTACATGGTTTTGCTCAGATGCGTGGATAGACACGAAGCAGACCTGTTGATGACTGAAGTCCATGAGGGTTCATTTGGTACTCATTCCAATGGACATGCCATGGCAAAGAAGATGTTGAGAGCATGCTACTATTGGCTGACAATGGAGTCTGACTACTGCAAATATGTGAAGAAATGCCACAAGTGTCAGATCTATGCGGATAAGATTCATATTCCCCCGAAACTTCTTAATGTTATTTCCTCACCATGGCCTTTCTCCATGTGGGGAATTGGCATGATTGGCATGATTGAACCTAAGGCGTCGAACGGTCACAGTTTTATTCTCGTAGCTATTGATTACTTCACCAAGTGGGTTGAAGCGGCATCGTATGCAAATGTGACCAGGCAGGTGGTCATGAAGTTTATCAAGAATCAACTTATATGTCGATATGGTGTTCCAGACAAGATCCTTACTGATAATGGACCTAACTTGAACAACAAGATGATGAAAGAGCTATGTAGTGAGTTCAAGATTACGCATCATGATTCTTCTCCCTATAGACCCAAGATGAATGGGACTGTTGAAGCTGCTAACAAGAACATCAAGAAGATTATCCAGAAGATGGTTGTCACGTACAAGAATTGGCATGAGATGCTGCCATTTGCTTTGCATGGCTATCGTACATCTGTCAGTATTTCAACAGGGAAAACCACTTTCTCTCTTGTATATGGCATGGATGTTGTGCTCCCCGTAGAGGTCGAGATCCCATCAATGAGAGTCTTGATGGAATCCAAGTTGACTGAGGCTGAATGGGTTCAGAGTCGTTATGACCAACTGAATTTGATTGAAGAGAAGAGACTAACTGCCATGTGCCATGGTCAGTTGTATCAACAAAGGATGAATAAATCCTTTGATAAGAAGGTCAAGCCTTGTGTATTCCAAGAAGGTGACCTTGTGCTCAAGAAAGTCTTGTCTTTCGCGCCCGATTCCAGGGGCAAGTGGACTCCAAACTATGAAGGTCCATACATTGTTAAGAGAGCCTTTTCAGGCGGTGCTTTGTTGCTCACAACTATGGATGGGGAGGATTTCACTCGTCCTGTGAATTCAGATGCAGTCAAGAAATACTTCACCTAAAAATAAAAACAGAATAGCTCGCTAAGTTGAAAACCCGAAAGGGAGACTTAGGAAAAAATGAGCGTCTCGGTGGATTGAAAACCCGAAAGGGAGGTCCAGGCAAAAGTTAGAGACATGAAAAAAATGAATATACATATCCCGCTAGATTGAGTACCTCACCCTGGGGAAATCTAGGCAAAAATTAGGGATTTGGCAAGTAACTGCATCCTGACAAGACTTTGCTCTACAACTGTCATCTGTTAGGGATTCTCGCTCAATCGTCGTCAACCGAAGCGTTAAATACAGTGAATTCAGAGTTGGTGGAGAAACGGTCATTATGTTCAATGTAGCCCTTTTCCATATATATCACCAATTTCAAACTTGTAAAGATCCATGGAGTCTCGCCATTTACGGGCTACCATCCCATTAAATAAATTTGAGCCTTTATCCAATTCTTGGCACTCTTACTTGTTTCTGTTAACAGATGTTTCCATATTCTAATTGATAAATATCATTGTTTTAAACAAATAAAGTTTTATGAATTGTATTAAACAAAATGAACACTCACAATGACTAAAAGGATAAATGGAATGTCCTCAGTGCTTTCCCAAGGATAGTACGATTTCCAAAAGTTAAGACATTTGTTCACTTTCTGGCATGTTTATATCCTTTTCATCAGCTTTCATGTTGTCTCCTCAGCAGGAAGTGGTATAGAGCAGTTGGTGGAGGGTCTGTTTCTCTTTCCATCCCAAGCATGTAACGTGTTGACGAAGGATTCATTTCCGATTCCCTCAGCCAAGGCAGGTTTCCTTTGAGAATTACCTACAGTTTATCCCCGGTGTAGCACCTCAAATTTGCACCCTACCATTGTACATACATTTTCATCATTAGGTCATTAACATAACATAGTCCATTGCATAACATTGCATTGCCTTTTGCCCAAGTGCAAGTCATTCAGACAGATTAGGTCAACTGATCAGGAGAATCAGTCAATCAAGCAAGCATGTGCAATTTCCATTGAGACAAAGCCCTAGGGTTGGTTTATCAAGTTCATGTGATTATGTGATCATTGTGAAGTGGTTTGGCCAAAGATTGGATGCTCAGAAGTCATCAGTCAGGCTGAATTTCATCTGAAACCCTGGAAGGTCAACTGTAGTCGACTGTGGTCAACTGTGCCTGATTTTATGGATTTGAAGGTGGGAGATGGTTTGAAAGGCTTCATTCATGTCCATACAAGTCTCATTTGACATATCAAAGATCCAGGTTGAAGAATTTGAAGTCAGATGAAAAGTTTCCTAAAATGGCAGGTGACCTGTAATTGGAAACCGCCAAAAATGGAAAGTTCTTCTCCTCAAATTTACATCATCATACAAGCTTCAAATGGATTTTTGTTCAACATGAAAGTTGAAGATCTTGTTCTCACCTTTCCAAAAAGTCCAAGAACACTCATTTCTCATGTGTGGTTGGCAAGTTATGATCAAATCATTTTCAGAAAATGTTGAAATTCAAAGTGCCATAACTTTTGAATGGAAAGGCCAAATTAGGTGATCTTTTTTTGAGCAAACCACATGTGACATGAACTTTCATGATGCATCATCACATTTCATCAAAAATCATCATAGCAAAAGTCCATTTTTCAAGTGAACTAATTTGAAATTTGGTGGGAAAAATAGTGATTTTCAAAAATACATGGCATTTGCACTTCAAACCTTTTCCAACACATTCTAAATGTCAAATATGACTTGTTTGCATTGCATTTCTACTGTTACATTGGATGCATCTTGAAAAGGGCATTTTGGCCAAAACTCATGAAAGTGCATTTCACTAATTCACTTGGATTTGCCTAATTTTGATTAACAAGTTGATTAACACATGGTATAAGTGCATAATCATAACAGAAATTGATAATCACAAATCATTTTCTCAGATCCAAACCAAAAATTCTCCAAATTCTCTCAAAATTCTTCAAACTTTTTCTCACTTTTTCCTTCGAATTTCATGATTCTTTTTTGTTTCTCTTGTGTTAATCATCATTTGTAGGTGTTATTGAGGAACTGTTGCAGGAGAAATCGTGAAGAACTTGGCTAAACCGCAACTGTCATCACCTTGTTCATCCATGGCATCTTGAAGTTTCTACATCATCAAGCTGTGTCGAGCTAAACTTCCACTTGCATTCATCTTCCACAACACCATAGGACATCTATTTTGACAATTGGAGGCTCGAAAAGCTCAAGAACACGAACTGCACATTCATAAGGTGAGATTTCGAATCCTTCGATTCTTGAAATCAGCATGTGGTTTAGGTAGATCGTGGAACATAAATTACACTGCAACTTAGATCATGAATTTTCGTTAGGTATTGATGAAGTTATGTGGATCTGAATGTTTGACTATGAAACTTTCTTGGCTCGATCCGTGAAGCATGATTAGATTTAGGTCAAATCATTGTTAGATCCATGATCTAGGTGGAATGAGGATTCGATCCATATATTGCATGATGATTTTTGTGATGATTTGCTGTTTACCGGTATGAACATGAAGAGCGCGCGATGAACATGCATTTTCCGTTCCAGTTTTCGCTTCAGGTCCGCGTTTGATCTGCATATGCCTGGCCTTGCGTTTAAAATTGTGTTTCCCGCGCCTTAGGACCATTCACGCGCTGACACCTCCGTTAATGAAACGGAGCGTTTTGTCCGTGCCTCTCCATAATTACAAAAATGCCATTCGTGCAATCTAAATTCATTTTAATTGTGAAATATTTATTTCATTTCATCATTTAACTTCAAAAAATCATAGAATATTCATCCTTGATCCAAATTGAGTGAGGATTTTTGCATTCATCTCCAATTTCTCTCTAGTTTTTTTTAGGTATGATAGCAAAAGTTGTGCCTGATTGATTTTTAATTTTGTCTAAGGCCTTTGATCATGTGTGCTTTGTGTATATGTTTTGCCATTTCATTCATAAAATAATGATGCCTGCTCCAAAATGCATGAAATTTTATATGCATGATCTAGACTCTTTCTTGGTGATTTTGGTATATGGTTTGCTAATTTTACATTTCTGGATTAGGAGATATGATGTGATCTTCATGAGTGTGACAATGTGTGTCACACTAGGTTATGTCCACTTCTTGAATTTTGTTTCCATGCTTATTGAATTCCATTTGCTCTGGATTTTTGCATGACGACTCTTATGTATGTCTAGTTTGAGCATGATTTTTTGTAGGATTTGTTGATCAATTTCCTATTTGATTGATAATTTTCTTTGCTGTTTGGTCATTTTTGAACTTTTCTTGAATGATCAATTTCCATGACTTGTGAAATTCTCATGCCTTATCATATGAAGCTGAAATTTTGTGGATTGATTCTTAACATGTTTAAATTCAATTTGGCTTTGGAGTGACTCATTTATCTTATGTCATTTCTGTTTTACACTTGCCTAAAATTGATTCATCATTTGTGACCTAGTTTGGGTTTGTTTTTGCATACCATGACTTCCTGATTTTAATTTCCTTACTTCCCATTATCCAAATGCCATGAAATTTGATATGCTGCTCAATGAATGTGTCCTGTTTAAGCTGGAATTTTCCTGGAATATATTGAGCTATTTTGATATTGGTTTGAGGGTGATCATTCTGTTAGCTCCAATGTGATTCCAAAATGCATAGTTTGACATGTTTTGTGTATGAAATGGATTTGGTGCATAGTTTTGACATGAGACCAATTATACTTTGTTCTTATTTGATAAATCTTAGTTTTGATCAATTTTCACTTGCTGTTTTGAATTTTTTACCTCCTCTTGACCCTAGGCTTGTCCTAGTGGTCTTACTTCTCATGTTTGAGTTTGACTTTTCAGGTTAAGAAGCAAATGCTTTAAGGAGATCATTTCAAGTTGATTGATGTTGGTTTATTTGATTGTGATGAACTAACTTGTTTTATTTTGTAGGATGCTTAGCTCACTTGTTTTGGGCTTGTGCTTTGCACATGTGAATGATTGTGTGTCTGTTGGCTCTTATGCTGTTTGTTTTGACTTTGTCTGAGTACTGATTGTATTTGATTGATTTCAGGTACATTAGTTGCTAATAGTTCTTTGAGAACTTGCATTGCTTTGCTTGATAGCAATTGCATTGAGGTATAGCACCTTCTTCTCCATGTAGTCTGGAAGACCTGGCTTGTTACTTAGCCAGGCACCTGTCTGAAGTCCTCCTTAAGAGGCAATGTGTGTGCTTGTTTATTTTTGTCCCCAAGCAGGTAAAGACCTTTGTTAAGGCAATTGGCAGACACAAGAGGTGTGTAGTCCACCTCCTGCTATTCTGTTGAGTCGTCCCTTGGCTCACATCACATGTTGATGCCTTGTGGACAGTAACCCAAGATCAGTTGAGTCAGTGTCGCAAGTGTAGAAGGGTTCCCACTTTCTGGACCCACACTTCATTGTCTGAAGCTCTCCCTGACCAGGGATAAGAGCTGTGAAGTCTAATCTTCACTCACCTTTCATCTGGCTTCACCTTGACTCTCAATGTCAAGGTTAAGAGCTAACATTACCCTTCCAGTTGGCTTGCTCTTGCAGCCTAACCCATTGATTGAGCCCCACTTGTGTGTATATAGTGTGTGTGCTATTTGTGATTGTTTGTTTTGCTGTTTGAGCTGATTAGGATAGGCTTGCTCCCTGTGCAAGTTAGCTAGAAACCTTGACTTAGGGATGATTTTGCATGATAACATCTAGGCTCGAGTTAGTCTCCCTAGTTGTGTCTCCCTCTGTTATCTGGTTAGGCTAGTCCTGTGTCCCTTCGTAGGGGAACTACGTCGCCCTGATCCTCATACCAGATGAGGTACGTAGGCAGGAGATGAGCAGATCTCTCCGGGCGCCTGTCTTTTTGTTTTGTCTTTGTGTGTGTCAGGAGATGGATGTAAGCCCAGCGATTGGCATTCCGTATCCTCTTGTTGTGTGCTTGGAGTCCGGTATAAGTCCATCAAGTGGCATCTGGTTTCCAGTGTGGGTGTGTTTGGTTCAGAAGCTGATGTAAGTCCATCGATTGGCATTCGGGTTCCATGTTTGCCCGTGTTTTGTGTAGGAGTTTGACGTAAGCCCAGCGATTGGCAGTCGATTTCCTGTGTTGTTTTGTTTGTGTGCGTGTTAGCCGAGCTACGAATGCTCTGATTCTTCTTCGTCCGAGAAGATACGTATGCATAGGATGCGACATCCTAGCGAGCATGTGTCGTTTCCCCAGTCCGAACTACTTAGACTCTGATGTCTATGCCTGATAGACTAAGTAGGCCCAGGACCCGATGTCCTGCCGAGTCAGTCTTGTTTGCTTTCTTGTGTCTCTTTCAGCCAGTGTGTGTGTGTTTGAGCAGTGTTTTAGCAACCATTTTCCTTCCTATTGTGCGTGGATCCCGTCGAGTACGACGGATGTGTAGGGGTGCTAATACCTTCCCTTCGTATAACCGACTCCCGATCCCATTCTCTTTGGTCGCGAGACCATGCTTTTTCCAGGTTTACTCTGAGCGTTTCCTTTCCCTCTTTTGGGATAAATAACGCACGGTGGCGGCTCTGTTGTTCTTGTTTTCCCGCCGGTTTTTCGCGTAATGCGACAGCTGGCGACTCTGCTGGGGAGAAAAGAAGTTGACCTGTGCTGGTCCATCTTCCCTAAGCGAGTCTCTCCTAGCGTTCTCTAGGTTAGGGCTTTGGTTGCTTTTTGCTGCTCTATTTATTGCATTCATTGTTTATTGTTTGCATTTATTATTTGCATTAATGTTTGCATTCATTCATATTCATCTGCTGTGCTGGCTGTGTTTCTCTGTTTGGGGTGGGAGTTACTCGAGGTAAAAGGCCCAATACCCAGGCTATGAGTGAAATCTAGGAAACCTAGGAATAAAGTGATTCATGGGAAGCGGGTGGTATGCGCCACTTAGCGGAACATTGATATCACGAGCAGTTCAGACTCTGATGGGGTATTATCGGTGCATACATCAGGTGTGCACAGGATGATATTCTTGAAAGGGTTATTTATCCTGCGTTTCTCTCGACCTTACCCTGGCCTAGATGACACCCGTGAGTGGGGAGGGATGATCATTATCACAGGTACAGTTGGTGACTTGTCGGTGACTTGTTGGTGACTCTTGGTACTGATGGTGACTATGGATTATGGACATTTATTTCTGGGACGTCGGAGTTCTGTCCGTGGTTTATCAGCGGGTTCCGTTTATTTCGGATCCCCGGGTTGATTTGAGAGTACCTGTTCAGAGGATCTGGCTGTCATCCGTTCAGTAGATGTTCCTGTGATGATAGTGATGTAATCTCCGGTTCCGTTTATTTCGGAACCCCCCAAGTCGGATTTATGGTGACTCAGTTGACTGTGACTGGTTCAGAGAATGGGTCTTCAGATGACTTGGTGGCACAGTGACCTGCATTCATGCATTTGCATCGGTCTCATTTTGCATTCATCTGCATTCTCGATCCGTACTCAGGGTCCATTGTTGATTGAGATTTTGGTTGAGAGACATCCAGATGTCAGATTGTTATTGATGAAAAATTATCTGTCTCAGTGACGCTAGAATCAAAGGAAGGAATATTCCTGGTACGGATAGACATTGCATGTGTGAGTCATACTAACCCATTTGCTGTTTTGTAGGTGTCAACCGGTGCGCATAGCTCGTTTGCTCAGATATCCTGCTAGGGGCAACAAATCCAAACTGATGGATCTTCCCAACGCCGACGTCCTCGAACTGAAAGAGATGGTGAGGGATTTGTTCAGTGTTGTGCAAGGGCTTGCCTTGGGGCAGAAAGCCATGGCTGAGAGATTGGAAAAGATTGAGAAGTGGCTGATAGTGGAGAAAGTTCAGGGAAAGGATCCGTCACCCGAAGCAAACAATCCCTCTGGCACAGTAGCCAAAAAACCCTCTGACAGTGGTCCGTTCAAGAAGGAGGTTGAGTCAGTAGGTATGCCGGTAAAGAAGGAACGCGGTAAGGACCGTTATCACCCTTATGCTGCCACTGTCACTGTAACCAGTCCTGTCGGCAATCCACCTGTACCGCCGCAACAACCACCACCTCAACAGAAGGCACCGAGAGCTAAGAGCCAGGTGAAGAAGAAAAAGGAGGATCGTCAGTTTGAGGAGCCTCCTGTGACCTACACACTTCTGTTCAGGAGATTGAGGGATTTGGGGTTAGTCCGGACAAGGATATTGATTCCCATAGAACGGCAGCGGAGGCCTGCACACTATGATGAGAATGCCAGGTGCGAGTTCCATTCTGAGGCACGCGGGCACAATATTGAGGGTTGTAGGGCTTTTAAGCATGTCGTCCAAGACATGGTGGATTCCAAGACCATCAGCTTGGCACAGATCATGGATGGGGATGTCAACCCTGTACCCAGGCAGGGTCCCGTAAAAGTTAAGATGGTGAAAAAGACCAAGAGAGGAATGGAGGTGACTAAGGAAGATCAGTTAAAGGTTCCAATGGCCGTGGTCCCAAAACCTCTGGTACAGGATGGAGCTTTCCCTGTTGTTGATGATCGTTGTGCTGCCATCGCCACAGAGGGGTGTGTAGGGATGAAAGATACGACCCAGGGGATGAAGGAAGGGGAAATGGACAGTGAAAAACTTGAAATGCCCAGTCAAGCAATCGAAACCATCAAGGTGGAGAATGATGTTGTTGAGAAAGAGAAGAAGTTGTCCATTTCTTCTTATAAGCAAGCCCTGGAGGTGGTGAAGCACCAAGAGGCCCAAGGCTGGGAAAGGATCATTGACATAGGTTATCCAGATCAAGAGTCGTCTAGACCAAACAGAGGACGTCGTCCGCCGTACATCTTTGTCAGTGCAGGAATGCTGGATTCTGATCATGCTTGTTCAGTGAGTGAAGAGATCGACTGTGACCGCGAGCTCGAGCTGTGGATAAAGTCGTGCGTACCAGGCAACTGGAAAGCCTCCAAAAGCATTACTGCCGCTCATCCGGAAGTGTAGCATTTCTGTGTTTTAATTTTGTTTGCATGAAAGCCATACGTTTTGCCCGAAACGTAATGGTCCATTGTAAGGGCCATCTCATGTGTTTCATTTTGCAACATTTTGCATCAGTAATAAATGGATGTTTTTGTGATTAAAAGCGGTGTTCCCTGTTTTTCACTTTTTGCAGTTTTAAAAAAATAAAAATAAAAATGGCAATGTTTTTATTCTCTTTCCTTTTGATTCATTCGGTTCCGACCTAAAAAGTGATTACCATCCTGATCTCATCGATAACAATTTGGTTACACCTTTGTATGACTTCGACACTCCGATCTATCATGCCGAAGAATAAGGCGAAGAAGATTATGGTCTGCTAGATTTAGCCAGGTTGTTGAAACAAGAGGAGAAGGTGATTCAACCACACGATGAGCGAGTCAAGATTGTCATCCCAAGTATCGCCGAGGTCAGAAGGGAAGTGAAAGTTGAGGCCGCTTCAGAGGCAAGTTGAGAACAGAATGGTAGCCCTGTTGAAAGAGCAGGTTGATATCTTCACCGGGTTGCATCAAGATACACCAGGGTGGAATACCCATGTTGTGGGGCACGAGCTACCATGGAGAGAAGACTGTCCTCCAGTGAAGCGGGAACCGGTGCTAAAAGAGAGAATGTGTGTGGACCATCGAGACGTGAATAGAGCTAGTTCGAAAGATGAATTCCCGGTACTTCACATTGATGTATTGATTGATAGTACAGCTCAATTCTCGGTGTTTACCTTCATGGATGGCTTTCTGGCCAAAATCAGATTGAATTGCTGCCAGATGATATGAAGTAAACCATGTTCATCACACAAAGAGTACCTTCTTGTTATAAGGTAAAGAAGAAGGTCGGTGCCACAGATCAAAGGGCTACGGTGATTTTGTTTCAGGATATGACTCATCGTGAAAGCGAATGCCATGATTGATGACATGATGGCAAAGTCCCGAGTAGAAGAGGGGCATCCGGTGGATGTTTGACAGGTAGAGATAACTCATACTGTTGAGTTCGAATCAGTGCACTTATGGAGTGCTGCCCGGTAAGCTGCCGAGGCTTATTGTAAGCGGATAAGAGGAGTCGAGGTCGACCCTGCTAAAAAAAAAAAAAAAAAAAGAAAAAATACTAGAAATGCCTGAACCAAAAACAAAAAGAGAACAAACGGTCAGGTAGAATAATGATTGCCAAGGGGCATGGAAAGATGAAAGAATAAGTTGCAGGAACCTCCGATTCCAATACTTTCTGTGGAAGAAACAATTGTTAATCTGGTACTTGACAGCCCTCGAGGGGTTTATGAGGTGCGTATTGGGCCAGCCTGACTAGTCTTGTCGAAAAGAGCATGCAATTTACCTAAGCAAAAGGTTTATCGACTGTGAAACAATACACTCACTGCTCGAGAAAACTTGATGTACTTTGGCATAGGCTGCTCGCCGACTGAGACAGTGTATGCTGGTTCATACCATTTTGTGGATGTCCAAAATGGATTTGATCAAGTACGTGCTTGATAAGTCAGCATGGACCGGACGGGTTGCGAGAGGGCGAATGGTGTCGACTGAATACGATGTTCAGTATATCTCCCAGAAAGCAACCAAGAGGAGGGTATTGTATGGTTATCTCGCCCGGCAACCCATTAAGGATTATCAACCAAGGAAGTCTGAATTCCCTGATGAGGACATCTCGAGGTGCTCAAATCGAAAGATTGAGAGTGACCGATCCCGGAGGAGGGGCCTGACCCTGAATCCGAACGGATTCTGATGTCTGATGGGGAGAGTTTAAAGTGAAGGAGCTAGTGCTTCCCCGATAACATTTGAATGCACCAACAATGGTGGCTGAGTACAAAGTTTGTATCCCGGGTGCCGAACCTCGATGCGTACGTCTACTGGGGCAACGCCTTTCTCACTCCGGTATGGGATGAAGGCTGTACTACCATTTGAGACTCAGGTTTCGTCATGGGGTCCCGTTGGACGTAAACTTGAAAAAGGATGAGGGGATAAGGACTCAGTATGACGCGTTGAGCCTGATTGCGAAAAGGGCTGACAGTTACTTGTCATGGGGCAGTTGTACCCGGTAAATGAAGCGTGTTGTTAACCGAGAAGTGCGACCTCGTGGGTAGCATGGAAGAGATGTGGTGTTGAAAAGGATCCTTCCTCCTCGAGACGATCGTGGGGCAAGTGGATATACAGTCATGAATCCCCAGCATGGTCAAGAAGGCTTTCTCCGACAAAGCCTTGTTGCTGACGACCATGAGTGGCGAGGATCTTCCATCCCCTGCGGATGCGGACGCAGTTAGAAAATACTTCGTAAAAAGAGACCCGCTGGAAAAAAAGAATAACAGAGTCCAGGCAAAAAAGGGCATCCCGGCGAACCAAGAAAAAGAGAAAAGGTTCGGGCAAAAGTTAGGGATAATAAAAGAAAAGAACTGTACACCCGGCAAGTCGAAAACCCCGCAAGGGCGGCTTGGGCAAAAAAGGGTATCCCGATGGACTGAAACCCGAAAGGGCGGTCCGGGAAAAAGAGGGATTGAAACGAGAAACTGCGTCTAGCATGATCGTTTGAGCTTTAGATGACTCGGCTAATCTCCGACAGAGATCGATCGGAAGCGTCTGGTTCAGAAGGCCGAAAGTGCGGAAAGTCTTGAGGACATATGGGGTGTAACCGAGTTGGAACCCGATGAGATCACGGTTTCACATTGCCATTAGGATAGATTTTTCCTTTTGTGCGCAATCACCTCTTTCCAGGGTTTGCCTCCTGTGTGTTGCTCGATTCTGAGTCACCCTTTTTCAGTCAATAAATGCGTGTTCAGTCAAATAGTTTTGTTTTTATTTTCATTACCGCTTTGATTACGAAAACATTTGTTTGTTTTGATAAGAATATTTGCATTTTGAAACATAGTGATCCCTTCCGATGCATGCTTACAAGATTGAAATCTGGAAATCTTATTCGGAGGTTTGAGTGACCCAGATGTTGAGGTGTTGGCACGCCTGGGCCACGCTTTTATCTAACAATCTCTTGTGCAGGTGCTGTTAGATATCTTCATTCGCTGGCAAGTAGTGATATAGAGCCTTTTGACAAAAGATCCCCACAGAGTCCAACCGGGGCAAGGGATAGACGAACAATGAAAGGACGGTGAAGGATTACGACGGCGATCCTGGAAGGAGTTAATCAAGAAGACTCTTCAAAGTCTAAGGACTGGGAAGTTTGTATAATCCCAGGAGTTCGATCCCCGTGGAGTACGGAGGAGCCGGGAATACAAGGGGATGAATCAGAAAAGTCCAGGCGAGTCTGGGAGTTTTCAAAAGTGGAAAGTCAACACTGTGGTAGGATGGTGAACACCAGTGTTCGACGAATCGAAGGGCGGCCCGTGACCGATAGGCCGTATTTCCCCGGTGGGTTTGAGAGTGTCATCTCCCTAGCAGATTCGAGATCGGTGCCTCCTCAGCAATCCTGAAGGTTACCATATCCCCAGCGGAGTTGTGATTGTTTTCCAAGTCTGAAGCTGTCTTCCCAGCAGATGTTGTGTTGATGGTTTTTCCCTCAGCAAGGTCCACAAGCGGATCGGGTTCGGCGAAGATCATCCCCAGTAGAGATAAGCATGGGCTGTTTCCCCTAGCAGGGTAATCTCCAAGCGGATCGGGTTCGATGGAGGTCGTCTCCAGCAAGGTTGTCTTTCCCTAGCAGAGTGGAAATGGACGTGGTAATGAAAGCTTCAGCGCAGTTCCTGGAGCTCCCCGGTGTTGTCTCTGGAGGAGACGTGTGTTTTATGCATTCATCATTAGATAAGCATAGCATATTGCATCATTAGTGCGTAGCATTTCCATGATCATGGGGCATTGTGTAAAACAAAAAAAACTCATGCATCTGCATTGCAGGCATATCCATTAGCCCTAAGTCGTGGTGACCAAGATTGGGTTGTTGGAAAGAGTTTAGCCTCGCTTGGATCGATTTCAGAATTGGGTTCCCCAGCAGGGTTGAGAGAAGTGTTTCCCCAATAAGTGACTCTTTAGTCGAGTGGGTATCCCCAGCATTGTTACTCCCCGATTGGTAGCATCTTGACAGCTTGGATCTTTTCCCCCAGCAGATATGGGTGTGTCTGATCTCTCCATATAGAGTTGACCCCTTAGGCAGAAAGTGTCTGTCATTTCCTTCTGCATTTCCCCACTGAGTTATCCTCGTGGATGACGGTTGTTTCCGTTCCCTCCCCTTGGGATGGGTTTTCCCTATTGAGTTCTTTCCTCATTAGGATGAGTCTTGATTCAGTATTGCCTTTTTGGATTGATCCTAAACTGGCATCCTTGTGGTTGACTCTCAGCAGTTATAAGTCCTACCTTTGCGGTCTTCTACCCACTATCCGGTAGATGTGAATCCTCTGTTCTCCCCTTGTTGGAGTTAACCCTTTGTGCTCATCCTAGTCGATGACAGTTGCTTTTCTGTGGTTTTCTGCCTACTAACCGGTAGATGTAATCCCCTCTGTGTGGTTATCATTATCCAGTTTTCGATATTGATATGTCGTTCACCTTTCGGATATTTGCTTTGATTAAGCAACTTTATCCCCAGCGGGCCTTTCCCTGTCCTTTTGATTGGTCTCTTTGCATACCTAGTCCTGGTGTCCCGATGCCTTTCTTGTCGGTTGATTTATCCATCTAACAACCTCCAATCCGGTTATGGATAATCTTCCATGCGAGGGTATTATCTACGTTTTGGCGGCTATAGATGATATATCTCATGCACTCTTTGGTCAATCTTTTGATTGTTTTCTCCAGCAGAGTAAGATTCGTATTCCCTGTGGAATCGGATGTCCATCCTTTAACAAGATCGCTTTTCTAGCCCTCTTCAGGATGATGAGTGTTTTGGAACACAAACCAATTCACGCTTTGGTCGGTCACCCGTTTCATACCTACAACCGGGTATTCTTGGTGCTCCTTCCTGTTTGCTCGCTGTTGTGACCTTGATCCCCAGTGAGATCCCCTGCAAGTGTGTATCCTTGCCTTGACACATGTAGATGTCAGTATCCTGTCAGCACCCGCGTGTGTTATTTCTTTGGTGTCGGTAAACACCATCTTTCGGTGATTTCCCAGTCATGCGTAATGTCTGGTCCTCCTTGGTGTCGGTAAACACCATCTTTCGGTGATTTCCCAGTCATGCGTAGTGTCTGGTCTTCCTTGGTGTCGGTAAACACCATCTTTCGGTGATTTCCCAGTCATGCGTAAATGTCTGGTCTTCTTTGGTGTCGGTAAACATCATCTTTCGATGTTCGTAACGTCGTTCTCCTTCCCTAGTGAAGCTTTTCTCCTCTCCGTTGGTGTCGATAAACGTCGAGTTTTTCCCGATCATCCGTTGATGATTTGGTTGTGTCCTCCTTCCCTAGTGAAGCTTTCCTCCTCTCCGTTGGTGTCGATAAACGTCAAGTTTTTCCTGATCATCCGTTGATGATTTGGTTATGTTCTCTCTCCCCAGAAGATTTCCTCCTCTCCGTTGGTGTCGATAAACGTCGAGTTTTTCCTATGCGTCTGTTGACGTATAGTTGCTTATTCCCCACAGATCATTTGGTAATACCAGATGATTCCCCTCAGAGTTTCCTCCTCTCCATTGGTGTCGATAAACGTCGAGTTTTTCCTAGTCGTCCTATGGCGTCTAGTTGTACCTTTCCCCATGCGGATTTACTTCTCCGTTGGTTTCGATAAACGTTGAGTTTTTCTCATTCGTCCGTTGACGTTTGATTGTATACCCTGTTCCCAGTCATTCGTAATGTCTGGTTGATCCCCAGCCAGAATCCCCAATAGAGTCGTTGGTGCCGTCCTATTTGGTTTCCGGTTGTTGTACCCTTCTTCAGTGAAGTGGCTTCTCCCTTTCGTCCGTTGACGTCTGGTCGAGTCTTCCTAGTTCATCCATCGTCCGTTGATGTCTGGTCTCCTTCTCCGTTGGTGTCGATAAACGTCGAGCTTCTCCCTTTCGTCCGATGACGTCTGGCCGAGTCTTCCCAGTTCATCCGTCGTCCGTTGATGTCTGGTCTCCTTTTCCGTTGGTGTCGATAAACGTCGAGCTTCTCCCTTTCGTCCGTTGACGTCTGGTCGAGTCTTCCCAGTTCATCCGTCGTCCGTTGATGTCTGGTCTCCTTCTCCGTTGGTGTCGATAAACGTCGAGCTTCTCCCTTTCGTCCGTTGACGTCTGGTCGAGTCTTCCCAGTTCATCCGTCATCCGTTGATGTCTGGTTACCTCTCCGTTGGTTTTGGTAAACGTCGAGTCTTTCCTGGTCGTCCCGGTTGATCTACCTCTCCGTTGGTCTTGGTAAACGTCGAGTTTTTCCTGGTCGTCCCGGTTGATCTACCTCTCCGTTGGTTTCGGTAAACGATGAGTTTTTCCCACTATGTTCGCTGACATGTGGTTGTATCTCTTCCAGTCATTCATTAATGTCTGGTTACTGTAAGACCCCAATTTTGGCCCTAAAATCCCTCATGGCCCATATCATATCATATCATGGCCTCAAGGATCATTGCATACCTTAGCTTCCCTCCTAGTGGGTAGGTTGCCTTGTGAGTTGATTCTTGATCACCAAGCATGCCTTGCATTTGTATATCTTTGCTTTTCATATGTTTATCAACCAAAAGTACAAAAATATTGTCAGTTTAACCTTGTTGCTTGCAGTTGAAGCAATCATCAGCAATTAGGTCAAAGACAGTCAACAGTCAGTCATTGCAATGGATGGTGGCCATTCTTGCAGAATTTGGGCACCATGATCAATAATCAAGAGTTCATATGACTTGGGACATCATTTGGAATCAAATTCTCAAGGAATTAGGGTTTGGAATTCATCAGAAGTGGTTCAATCATGCAAAACCCTAGGGAAGTCAAACTTGGTCAACTGTGGATTTAATCAGTGATTTGATGGATAGAATTGATTTGAAGGAGCTCATTCATGTCCATACAAGCCTCATATACCATGTCAAACCTCATCATGGAAGAATTTGAAGTCAAACAGAAAATTTCCCAAAATAGAAAGTGGACCTGTAATTTCAACTGCCAAAAATGGAAACTTCTTGATCTTAAACTTACATCATGATACAAGCTCCAAATGAATTTTTGCCCAACATGAAAGTTGAAGATCTTGTTCTCCCATTTTCAAAAAGTCCAAGAACTCTCAAATCCCATGCATGGTTTGCAAGATATGATCAATTCAATTTCAAAAATTTGTGAACTTCAACAAGCCATATCTCATGAACCAAAAGGCCAATTTTAGTGGGGTTTTTTCCTACAAGCTCCATTTGTTCCCCTCTTTCCAAAAATTCATTCATCATTCACCAAAACCTTACCATGCAAAATGCCATTTTTGGACTTGACTTTATTAAATTCAAGTGGTGCAAAAAGTGACTTTTTGAATTAAGCAATTTTAACACATTTGACCATTTGGAATAGGTCTGAAATGTCATTTGAAATATGTTTGCAAGCCCAATTCGTGCAGAACCTTACACCTCCATGTACACCATGTCCAAAATTAGCAATTTGCATTTCACTTCATTTGAGTTAAGCAAGTTTAGCATTTGTTTAGCAATGTTAAAACAGAAGTATATAAGCATTATTTCTGCACAAACCAACCCTGGCAGCAGCCTGAAACGGACAGAAATCCTCATTCTCTCTCATTTTCCATTTTTACTTTTTTTCAATTTCTGCTCAAAACCTTCAAAGTACACGATCTCCATTGGTTTGTTCTTCATTCTAGCCAACATTTGAGAGCTTTTTCAAGCAACAAATCCCAGCTGGAACTCCATTTCATGTTCTGTTTTCACCAAGCTCCAACAATGGCAAAACTCGATTTGAGTATTTCCAAGGGTTATTGAGCTACAAGCCACTCTCCATTCATCATTACAAGCTTGGACCTGCAGCTGTTTCAGCACAACAACATCAATCCATCACTGTTTTCATTTTTCTCCAAAAACAAGTAAGGTTTCGACCTTAACCATTTACTATGCCATGCTATGTTTTAGATAGCTCTTGTTATGCTGATTTTAATGAGCTTTGGATTGCATGAAATGGTCAGGTATTCATTAAGATATGTTGTTTTAAAGTTTGTGGATGCATGATGATTGTTGCTCGATTCATGATTGTTTGTGTGATTCACTGAAAACCATGCTTGGATTATGCTTGTGTTTGCTTCACTGTTTCGAATGGTATGCTTGATTCAAAAAACTGGGAAATTTGTTCTTCCAACGATGAATGTTGTTACTGCTGCTTTGTAAACCCTAGTATTTTTCCAGAAAATCCTGTTTCAAATTTGCATGAACCGTGTTGTTTGCTGATGTTTGATGCTGCACGAACATTCCTATATTACTGCCATGCTGCTTGTGTGATGATTGTTTGTAATTTCGTTTTGATGATGATGAACCATGAAATGAGCTGCTGCAGCCTGTAAACCCTAACCCTGTTCCCAGAAACTTGGATTTTCACGTGTATTTGCTGTCCTGGTACTGTTCCATTGGCTTTAACCAATGAGAACATTTCATTTCCCATACCCTGTACGCACCGTTTTGGGTTAATGAGGGCATTATTACAAGTTTGCCACTCGGTCAACATTTTGACCATTGAACCATGTTATTTTGTCCATGTTATTCCAATTGTTGCTCAAACTTCTAAAAATCATTTCTCATTCATTTCAACTCCAAAAATCATGGAATTTTTTGCATCATGTTCATGAGAATGACCACTATTTTATCATGATTTTTAATTATTTTTTGTGTGGCTGGATTTTTAATGGCTTTAGGTTTCTTGTCATGTGACCAAAAATTGTACCCTTTGCCATTTCTTTTGTGAAATAATGATGATGCATCCAATGACCCTGAAATTTTTGTGGTTAATCTACACTCATTCATGTTTGTTTTGATGTAGAGTTCTTGAATTTATCATATGTGGTTTGTGAGATATGAATTTTGGAACTAGGGTGTGACAATTTGTGTCACACCAATGATATGCAAGTTCATGATTTTTGTTGACATGCTTCCTGACCTCCAATTGATGTAAAATTTTGCATGATCCATCTCTCATATGTCTAGTTTATGTGTGAATTTTCCTGGAATTAATTGTGCCATTTCCTAATTGTTTGAGATTTTTCTCTCCTGCCTAGTCAATTGTTGACTTTATGTGATACATCTTGCCATTTCATTTATGAAATTCTCATATCTTATTGGATGATCATGAAATTTTACATGTGCATACTAGACATTTTGAGCTTTGCATTGGTGTTGATCCCATCCATTTCTCATCTGTTGTCTTTGAGTTATGATTTTTTGAAGTTGACACATGTATGTTTGACTTTTTTGTGCATGCTTGAAACTTGTTTGACTTCCTGATTTTAATTGACCATCTTCCCATGATCCAATTGAGCTGAAATTTTGTATGCATGTCATTATGTGGATCGTGATTGACCATGAATTATTTGATAATTTTTGGAATTGGTTATGATTGGTTTTGAGCTAAGCCTTTCTGTTGACTTCTTTGTGCATGCTTGAAATTTGCTTTGACTTCATGATTTTCATTGACTGCCTTCCACTTGTCCAATTGTGATGAAATTTTACATGCTTGCCATGCTAGGTGTTAGGATTGATCATGAATTATTTTGGTGATTTTTGAAAATGCTTGAGTTGACTTTTGATGCAAGTCTTTCTGTTGACTTTTATATGCACCAATTTGCCATGCTTTGACTTCCTTTGCTTAGGAAATCATGATGATGAATGATATGAATGTGAGACCAATTGAGTTTGCTTCTTAAATGTTTGAACTTGATTTTGGTTGACTATCCCTTGCTGTTTTGACTTTCTCATCTCATTTTGACCCTAGGCTTGTCCTAGTGGTCCTGTTGCTTATGTTTGAGCTCATTGTTTCAGGTTAAGCACAAATGCTTCAAAGAGAACAATCCAATTTGTTTGAGCTTGATTGTTTATCGTGTGTTAACCTCTTTGTTTTGTAGGTTGCTTGGCTCATAAGCCTTGTGCCTCGTGCTTTGCACATTTGCTTATCTGTTTTGACTACTTCATTTTGCTTTGACTGTTGAACTGTGTACTGATTTGTTTGATCATTTCAGGTACCCTTTAGTTGCTTAGAATTTGCTTTGCTTTGCTATTTAGCAATTTGCTTTGAGGTATATTCCTTATCTTCATGTAGTCTGGAGACGCGGCCTGTTATTTGGCCGGGCAAACTGTCTGAAGTCCTCCTTAAGAGGCAATGCTTGTGTGTGTTTAATTTTGTCCCAAGCAGGAAAAGTCCTTCAAGTAAGGCAATTGGTAGATCAAAGGGATAAGCAACCTATCCCCTACTATTCAGTGAGTCTTCTCCTTGCTCCCATTACATGGTTGTAGCATTGAGATCAAAACCCAAGATCTATCGAGTCAATAATGTGGAGAGAGTTCCTACTTTCTGAACTCCCACACCTTCTGATATTTAAATGCTCTCCCTGATCAGGGATAAGAGCAATGAGGCACACCCCTCATATCCTTTCATCTGCTTCACCTTAGCCTCTCAATGGCAAGGTTAAGAGCACCTATGACCCTATTCCAGTTGGCTTCAATGCCTAACCCTCTTGTGTGAGCCTCATTGTGTGGTTATAGTGTGTGCTGATTGACTTCATTTGATTGATTACTTCATATGCACATGTTTGCTTGTATGCTTCATGCATTTATCATCATCATTAATTGCTCATTAATGCACAATCATCTCATTTGTCTTTGTGACATTATCATTGTTGTTTACCCATTGAGGACAATTGTAAGACCATTCATTGGCCATTGCTCCTATGATATGGAAGTGAGTATAAGACCATCACCTTGGCCACTCATCTTACCTTTGCTTGATGCATTTGATTGTATGTGAGGTTGCAATTGTAAGTCCCTGTAAGTTGGCATTTGCTTTCCTATGATCACATGTTGCTTTGTTTGTTTGTATGTGAGGATACAACTGTAAGTCCCTGCAAGTTGGCATTTGTATTCCTAGGACCATACTGTGGAGGTTAGAGTAAGCCCAGACAGATTGGCATCTGACATCCATGTTTTGCTTCTGTTTGTTTATGTGAGGTTGCAATTGTAAGTCCCTGTAAGTTGGCATTTGCTTTCCTATGATCATATTATTGCTTTTGTTCTTGTATGTGAGGATCCATTGTAAGTCCCTGTAATGTGGCATTGGTTTTCCTATGAGCATATGTGGAGTTAACCTAAGTCCAGATAGATTGGCAGTTGACTTCCATATTTCATCTTTGTTTTCTTTTGAGGAGATTAGTGTAAGACCATTGAGTGGCCTCTGATATCCATTTCTGTTTTAGGAGACTGGTGTAAATCCATCTATTGGTATCCGGTATCCACCTTTTATTTCTTTGTTTGAGGAGATTAGTGTAAGACCATTGAGTGGCATCTGATATCCAGTTTTATTTTAGGAGATTGGTATAAGACCAGTGATTGGCAGCCGATATCCGCTTTTGTTGACTTTCTTGTTTGTTTGTTATTATCCATTGCTATTCCAAAGGACACCCTTGAATCATTCCCCTATATGATTTCAAGAAGTGAACCTTCTAAGAAGTTTTACAATCCATCTCCATCCATTCATCCCCATTATGTCCTAAACCTTTTCACACTTTGATTTCAAACTTGACATAGATATTGTGCAAACATCTTCATGCTTTTTCAAACTAAAAACCTGGACCCCAAGTCCTTGACTCTTTTTTCAAAATCCATTTCATAATACTTCTTTTGAATCAATCTTAATCATACTTTGACTCTACTTTCATAATCACAATCAATTAACTTCACTCATTCACTTGTTTTGGCTTTGTCCATTGTTAATCTTTTCATGCATTAGCCATAGGCTTCAATTATCATTGTGGTTGATGTAAATCTTGCCTATCCTTAGTGAGTTGACAGTAAGACTTCCGTACTGAAAACAGGGCTAACCCCTCTAGTACGTCGAAGCTATCCTCGCATGGTGGATGTTGTTTTTGGTCGAGTGTTCTCCCATTGATAATGAAAAGCCTCAGTGCTTGTGTTTAAAATTGAATCCACCAACTTTTGGAAATCTTTTAGCCGAACTACGGCGTTTTGATCCTTACCTTTGATGGAAGGTACGTAGGCAACGGGTTCATCCGTTCAAACCCAATAAAAATTGTACATTCTTTTCTCATCATCCCAATCATGTTTGCACAATACTTATGTCATAACAAATAACAATTTTATACAACAAGTGTGAAAAGGGCTCCCTAGGAGTACCTAGGACGTGGTGGGTGCCTAACACCTTCCCATTGCGTAATTTACCCCTTACCCAGACTCTCTGATCTTTTTATTAGTTTTCTACGTGTAAAACTTCTTAGGCTTTTGTTCGCTTTTTAGCCAGTCCTTTGGATAAATAAAAGTGCGGTGGCGACTCGAAATTTCATTGTATCCCTTGCTTATGGTTTAATCAATAAATCATATAGCGACGAATACACCGCTACAGAAAAGTGGCGACTCTGCTGGGGATAATGAACCCATAATCTCTGGTTGTATTGCCTACTTTTCACCCTTGTTGTGCTATATTGTTATCTATTATGTGACATATTTTTGTACCATTTGGGATGACTGTATTGATTGTAATGTGTGAATTGCTTGATATACAATTGCTGTTTGCTTTGGTGATCTGTGAGACGAGTTCTATACCCGAACTCGAGTGCACTCTAGGATAGGAGAATGGCATAGTCTTGTCGATTGGTGTGGAGTATTCCTTAGCCAGTTGACTTGCGAGTCCATTCACTTGGTGGAGGTCATGTTGAATTAATAATGTCACACAAGTTATTTGTGGTTAGGCATTATTCTTTCAATCATGTTCCGCAGAAGCCAAGGACCTTAGTTTACCAAACCCATCTTGGCCTATTTTTAGGACCGTAGTGCGGAGGTCGTTCAGATGTCAGTTCTGATACGATTGTTACGCGATACTACACTCATAAGAGTTTCTCTTGAGAATATTCTTGGAATACGAGTATTCGTTCCTCCGATAATATTCGAAAGATGGAACGATGATTATGGGAACCTCTGATAGAACATGTCTGGCAGGTTTAAACCCTAGTACACTCCCTTTGGGTGGTCCTTAACCGAGACTCCATGCTCGTGACCCTCAACAAACCCGTGATTCGTGGTTGAGTCGTTCAAACATTGTTAATATCAATGGATCCCGGATCAGGTGTAAAACCTAAAATCCACCAAAGCGGCTGGTTGATATTAAGAATGTTTGAGCCGGTTCATGTACCGTTAATATCAATGGAACTTGGGTGTCGATAAGGTGAAAACCTAAATCCACCAAAATGGATGATTGATATTAGGGATACATAGAGCTTTCCCACGACCTTTGTTCGGTGTGCTTTGCTTGATCCTTGAGTGTGTTTGTTGCATTCATACATTCATGCATTCATCTGCACTTCATGTCATCAGAAAAAAGAAAATTTTCAAGGAACTTAAAGGGTTATTTGCAAAATTTTCAGACATGGAAAGGCCAAAGAGGCATACAAAGAAGTACAACTTTAAGCAGCCCGACGTAAAAGAGTTAAGGAATCTGACATCATATGTATTAGATCCCTTGGGTTTCAAGGCTCGCTATGGGAAGCTTCTACCTCTGCTCACCACTCAGGTTGACGAAGGATTGATGAGTACCCTGGCTCAGTTCTACGATCCATTGCATCATTGCTTCTTATTTCCAGACTTCCAGTTATTGCCGACTTTGGAAGAATACTCTCACCTCATTGGGATTCCGATTCTGGATCAAGTGCCGTTCAGTGGCCTAGAGAGTATTCCATCTGCTCGAGAGATTGCTAGTCTGTTACATATAGATGAAGATCTGATTAGAGCTAATCTGACTACCAAAGGCGGAATTCAGGGTTTTCCTTCCGAGTTCCTCATTGCCCAAGCTACCTTTTATGGGAAGGCCATGAGTGAGGATGCCTTTGAGGCTCTATTTGTGCTGCTCATCTATGGATTAGTGCTATTTCCCAACTTCGACAAGTTCGTGGACATGAACGCCATTAGGATCTTCTCAGTTCTTAATCCAGTTCCGACTTTGTTGGGCGATGCTTATGTCTCCTTGCACCTGAGAAATATGAAGAATGGGGGAGTCATTGTCTGCTGTTTACCCCTGCTGTACAAGTGGTTTATTTCACACTTGCCGCAGACAGTTGCTTTCAAGGAGAACAAGGGATGTCTACGGTGGTCTCAGAGACTCATGTCTCTCACCAATGATGATATCACCTGGTATGATCGTGTGTATGATACCGTCCAGATCATTGATTATTGTGGTGAATTCCCGAATGTGCCTCTTCTTGGTACATGTGGTGGGATTACCTACAATCCTATTCTTGCACGTCGTCAGCTTGGGTTCCCCCTGAAGGATAAACCTAATAACATTCTGTTAGAAGGTGTGTTCTTCCAGGAGGGTAAAGATCCCCAAGGCCTGAAAGCCAGATTTGTCCGTGCATGGCGCAGTATTCATAAGAAGAGTAGGAATGAGTTGGGTCCAAAGAACTGCATTGCTTTGGAGCCATACACCTCTTGGGTCAGACAGAGAGCTGCCACCTACTTGATGCCGTACGATCATCCAAGACCTACACCGTTGGATGTGGCAGGGCCTTCAACCCTCCCTACCCAACGTGTAGAGGAGTTGAGAGAAGAAGACCTTTCGCGTGCTTGGATCCGTGAAAGGGAGGAATTGCTGCAGCAGCTCAAGGAGAAGGACGCTATGATTGAATTTCTCGAGCACCGAGTGATCGACGATCCGAACGACACTTGGACTTCTCTGCTTCCTCAGTCTTCCAAATTCTGGAAGAGGAAGTATGATCGACTTGCTAAAGAGAAAGTTGATATGGAGGCTGCCTATGAGAGAGAGATCAAGAAGTTGTGCACTTCTCGTCTTCCAGCATCCTGAGCTAATAGGGATCCATAGGATGTCATTTACCTTTTCTCTTTGTAATGAATTCAAAAATGCTGTATTTCTTTGTTTTGATATATTAAATGAAATATTTTCCATGAGCGATTAAAATGTTTAAATATTCAAAATATTACAAATAATACCCTAAGGGTTCCTTGAAAACAAAGCATTCGCACAAGCATTTCATGCATCATTCTTGCATAAACAGGTACCCTTTGTTTCTGGTCTTCTGGTTCTAACCTTTGCTCTTCATTTATTTTGAAGACAAGCTGACTCACCGGTATTATACAAGGGTCAACTCTGCCAGAATCATGGAACAGTTGGAGCAAGAGAACCGAGATCTAAGGGAAGAGGTCGCCAGACTTGGCGCTTTAATGGAGCAACTCCTTGCTGCTCAGAACCAGCCTGCTCAACAGCCAGCAACTCCGGTTCAGCGGACGGTCATTTCTGAAGTCTCTACTTCAACGGTGCCAGTCAGCGCCCATCAGCCCAATGCCATGCCTCCCGGTTTTCCTTGGGGGATGCCTCCAGGCTTCATGCCTGATCTGCCAGCTCCTACATTTGTTCAAATGCCGGCATCTAGCCCGGTCCCTGTTCCCGCTCCTCCTGTCGTGCATACCATGCCTAGGGTAGACGACACCATCTATCACTCTGAAGCTTCTGAGGGCTCAGATGTTCATGAAAAGATGGACGCAATGAACGATCAATTCCTTGAGCTGAGAAAGGAATTGAGGACTCTCCGTGGCAAAGATCTATTCGGCAAGTCTGCAGCCGAACTTTGCTTAGTTCCCGGTGTCAAGATACCAATCAAACTCAAGGTCCCGGACTTTGAAAAATACAAGGGGAACACCTGTCCACTAGCTCACCTGGTCATGTACGCCTGGAAGATGTCAACACAGACTGATAATGATCAACTCTTGATCCATTATTTCCAAGACAGTCTGTCTGGTGCCGCGCTCAGATGGTACATGAGCCTGGACAGTGTCAACATGCCGTGCAATCTCAGCCGAAGCATAGAAGACCCTCTGTTCAGAGGAAACTTGCACGACATACCAGTCATCAGCACCAGGTGGCTCACGTAGCACCTGTTTTCAAGGACAATACTCCTCAACGTCAGCAATATCAACCGCAACAGTATCAGCATCAACAACAGTATCAGCAACCACAGTATCAACAGCAATCTCGTCCACAGCAACAGGCTTACCAGCCTCGTGGGAGTACGAGTAATCAAGCAAATATGGGTTACGAAAGGAAGAAGATCAGTTTTGATCCGATTCCTATGTCTTATGCGGAGTTATATCCCTCTCTAATAGAGCGGAAGTTGGTTTCTCCGAGAGATCCTCCGGCTATACCTGTCAACCCTCAGTGGTGGTATAAGCCTGATCTGCACTGTATCTATCACTCTGGTGCTCCGGGCCATGACATTGAAAATTGCCTCCAGCTGAAGACTAAGGTTCAAGACCTTATGAGAAGCGGAATTCTGAGTTTTGAAGACTCAAACCCGAACGTCACCAGGAACCCATTGCCTTCGCATGGGAAGTCTGTGAACATGATTCAGGAATGCCTTGGGAAGTACAAGGTTAAGTATGTCAGCCACATCAGGCAGTCGTTGGTTGATTTACATAAGATGTTGTGTCAGTACAGCTATTTGGAGCATAACCACGACAAGTGCCGCGTCTGTTCGGTCAATCGCTTGGGTTGCGACCAGGTCCGCAAAGAACTTCAGAAGATGTTGAATGAGGGTACCATTGAGATTCTCCAGAATCGCAATGTTGATGTAGTTGAGCCTGAGGTGAATGTCATATCACCAGTGTTCAAGCTGCCTGAGCCGGTTGTTATTCGTTACAATAGCAACAAGTCGAAGGCTTCCCCTTCTTTGATTATCAAACCTGCCGGCCCTGTGCCTTATTCATCTGATCGAGCTGTGCCATTCCGGTACAATCCTGTCGCTGTCCAGGATGGGATCGAGGTGCCTTTGCCTTCAACTTCCGTAACCACTGTTGCTGATGTCAGTGGGTTGACCCGAAGTGGTCGTGTGTTTTCTGCGCCTCCAAAGGCTACTGCTTCTGATACTGTTGAGCGTCCTGTGGGAATCGCTGTGAATGTTCAGAATCCGGCACTTGATGTTGCCAAACCCTCCTCCTCCGTACAAAAGACTCCTGTTTCTTCAGTTGGCCCAAGTGGCATTGTTGATGAAGAATCTGATGAGATGCTGAGGCTCATCAGAAAGAGTGAGTATAATATTGTAGACCAGCTTCTGCATACGCCCTCCAAGATTTCCATTCTTTCTCTTTTGCTGAATTCAGAACCCCATAGGGAGTCGCTGCAGAAGGTCTTGGACCTGGCATATGTTGATCATGACGTCACCCTGGAACAATTTGATAGTATAGTTGCAAACATTACCGCTTGCAACACTTTGAGCTTTTGTGACGCTGATCTCCCTGAGGAGGGAAGAGACCACAACATGGCCTTACATATCTCTATGAATTGTAAATCTGATGCAATGTCCAATGTGTTGGTGGACACTGGATCATCCCTTAATGTATTTCCAAAATCCACACTCTCCAGATTGTCATATCAAGGTCCTCCTATGAGGCAGAGTGGGGTTGTTGTGAAAGCTTTTGATGGGTCGCGCAAGACCGTGATTGGGGAAGTTGACCTCCCAATCAAGATAGGACCAAGTGATTTCCAGGTTACTTTTCAAGTAATGGATATCCACCCATCATACAGCTGTCTCTTAGGCAGACCATGGATTCACGAGGCTGGTGCCGTGACATCCACCCTACACCAGAAGCTGAAGTTTGTCAAAAACAAGAAATTGGTTGTAGTAGGGGGAGAAAAGGCTCTCCTGGTTAGCCATCTGTCTTCTTTCTCGTACATTGACGCAGAGGATGAAGTTGGAACCCAGTTTCAAGCTTTATATATTGATGAACCAATCGAGAAGAAGTCTCCTTCATTCACTTCCTACCGAGATGCGAAGCTGGCCATTGAATGTGGTGCAGTTGCTGGATTAGGGAAAGTGCTTGAACTTGAAGATAACCGATCCCGGGCTGGCATTGGCTATGGTTCTGGGGCATGCAATGAGCAAGGTTTGTTCACAAATGGAGGATTCATCCATGCTGATCAACCTGCAGAAGAGGAAGCTGCTGCTATCATTGAAGAAGAAGATGCAGAAGACTTGAACAATTTTGTTATTCCTGGTGGTGTCTGCCACAATTGGGTCGCTGTAGATGTTCCTACAGTCATCCATAGATCAAAGTAATTGTTCATTTTGTTTAAAACCCTTCTCCCATGCCAAAAGGAGAAGTGATGACATTGTTGGCAAAGCATATATACAATGATGTTTTCATTCAATTTTTGCATTGTTAAACATTTGTTTTTCCGTTGTTTTCACTTTTTGCTTTTCGTAATGAAATCAGTGATCACAAAAAACCATAAAAACAAAAAATAAAAGCAAACATTTTTGATCTGCATAATGATTTGCTTGTCTAAATTCTGAAGTTTTTCTTAACTAAAATCATTATGCAGGTTGATCCTAAAACCCATTGAACATAATGATCCAACGCCATCTCCCAATTTTGAATTCCCTGTATTTGAGGCAGAGGAAGATGACGTTGAAGAGATTCCTGATGAGATCGCCCGTCTCCTTGAGCACGAAGAGAAGATCATTCAGCCGCATCTCGAAGACTTGGAAACAGTCAACTTGGGGTCTGAAGATTGTGTTCGCCTGGTGAAGATTGGGGCACTTCTTGAAGAGTCTGTTAAGGAAGAATTGATCAGCTTGCTACGAGAATATTCAGATATCTTTGCTTGGTCCTATGAAGACATGCCGGGTTTAGATACAGATATTGTGCAACATTTCCTGCCTTTGAAGCCCGAGTGCGTGCCTGTGAAGCAGAAGCTCAGAAGAACTCATCCAGACATGGCAGTAAAGATCAAAGAGGAAGTTCAGAAGCAAATTGATGCGGGGTTTCTGGTGACTTCGACATATCCTCAATGGGTGGCCAATATTGTGCCTGTTCCTAAGAAGGACGGAAAAGTCCGTATGTGCGTTGACTACAGAGATTTGAATAAAGCTAGCCCGAAAGACGATTTTCCTCTACCACACATCGACATGTTGGTAGACAATACAGCTAAATTCAAAGTCTTTTCCTTTATGGACGGATTTTCCGGATATAATCAAATCAAGATGGCACCAGAGGATATGGAGAAGACAACATTCATCACACCTTGGGGAACATTCTGTTATCGAGTGATGCCCTTCGGTTTGAAGAACGCCGGAGCCACGTATCAACGAGCTATGACTACCTTGTTTCATGATATGATGCACAAGGAGATAGAAGTCTATGTTGATGATATGATTGCTAAGTCCCGAACGGAAGTTGAGCATATTGAGCATTTGTTGAAGCTTTTTCAGCGTCTGAGGAAGTTCAAACTTCGCCTGAATCCGAACAAATGTACCTTTGGAGTCCGTTCCGGCAAATTGTTGGGTTTTGTGGTAAGTGAAAGAGGTATTGAGGTTGATCCTGCAAAGGTCAAAGCAATACAAGAGATGCCTACACCCAAAACTGAGAAGCAAGTCCGAGGTTTTCTTGGCCGCTTGAACTACATCTCCAGATTTATATCCCACATGACTGCCACATGTGCGCCGATATTCAAGCTCCTCCGGAAAGATCAGTCTCATGATTGGACCGAGGATTGCCAGAAAGCTTTCGACAGTATCAAAGATTATCTGTCTGAACCTCCGATTTTGTCTCCGCCTGTAGAAGGAAGACCTCTGATTATGTACTTAACAGTTCTTGAAGACTCGATGGGTTGTGTACTCGGTCAACAAGATGAATCAGGGAAGAAGGAGTTTGCTATATACTACCTCAGTAAGAAGTTTACTGATTGTGAGTCTCGGTACTCTACGCTTGAGAAGACGTGCTGTGCTTTAGCTTGGGCTGCTAAGCGTTTGCGCCAGTACATGATTAATCATACAACTTGGTTGATGTCCAGAATGGATCCAATTAAGTATATTTTCGAGAAGCCTGCTTTAACTGGGAGGATTGCCCGTTGGCAGATGTTGTTATCTGAGTATGATATTGAGTATCGAGCTCAGAAAGCTATCAAAGGTAGTATCTTGGCTGACCATCTAGCGCACCAGCCGATTGAAGATCATCAGTCTGGTCAGTATGACTTCCCGGACGAGGAAATTCTGTATTTGAAGATGAAAGATTGCGATGAGCCTACACTTGATGAAGGTCCGGAACCTGGTTCCAGATGGACGATGGTGTTTGATGGCGCTGTTAATCAATATGGAAATGGAATTGGGGCAGTGATCATTAATCCTCAAGGTCCACACATTCCGTTTACAGCAAGGCTAACTTTCAAATGCACGAATAACATGGCGGAGTACGAAGCCTGTATTATGGGACTTGAAGAATGCATTGATTTGAGAATCAAATATCTTGATGTCTATGGTGATTCAGCCTTGGTTGTCAATCAGATCAAGGGTGAATGGGAAACGAATCAACCAGGTCTCATTCCGTACAGAGATTATGCAAGGAGAATTTCAACATTCTTCACAGAAGTTGAATTTTATCATATTCCTCGAGAGGATAATCGGATGGCAGATGCCCTTGCTACGCTTGCTTCCATGATAGTTGTCAGATGGTGGAATGATGTCCCCAACATTACTGTGATGCGCTTGGACAGACCCGCTCACATATTTGCAATCGAAGACGTGAAAGATGACAAGCCTTGGTATTTTGATATCAAGAATTTCCTCCAGAACCAGGTTTACCCGCCTGGGGCATCTGTGAGAGATAGGAAAACTTTGAGAAGGTTGTCAGGCAGTTTCTACCTCAGTGGTGAAGTGCTGTATAAGAGAAATTTTGATATGGTTTTGCTCAGATGCGTGGATAGACACGAAGCAAACCTATTGATGACTGAGGTCCATGAGGGTTCATTTGGTACTCATTCCAACGGACATGCCATGGCTAAGAAGATGTTGAGAGCAGGCTACTATTGGCTGACAATGGAGTCTGACTGTTGCAAGTATGTGAAGAAATGTCACAAGTGTCAAATTTACGCGGATAAGATTCATATTCCTCCGACACTCCTGAATGTGATTTCATCACCATGGCCTTTCTCTATGTGGGGAATCGACATGATCGGCATGATTGAGCCGAAAGCGTCCAACGGACATCGGTTTATTCTCGTAGCAATTGATTACTTCACCAAATGGGTTGAAGCCGCTTCGTACGCGAATGTAACCAGACAGGTGGTTGTGAAGTTTATCAAAAACCAGCTGATTTGCCGTTATGGTGTGCCAGAAAGGATCATTACTGATAATGGATCCAATCTGAATAACAAGATGATGGATGAGTTGTGCGCTGAATTCAAGATTGCACATCATAATTCCTCTCCTTACAGACCTAAGATGAATGGGGTTGTTGAAGCTGCTAACAAGAATATCAAGAGAATTATCCAGAAGATGACTGTCACTTACAAAGATTGGCATGAGATGCTGCCATTTGCTTTGCATGGATATCGTACGTCTGTACGTACTTCAACAGGGGCAACCCCTTTCTCTCTTGTTTATGGCATGGAAGCCGTTCTCCCAGTAGAGGTGGAGATCCCATCAATACGAGTCTTGATGGAAGCCAAGTTGACTGATGCTGAATGGATTCAGAGTCGTTACGACCAATTGAATTTGATCGAAGAGAAACGATTAACTGCCATGTGCCATGGTCAGTTATATCAGCAGAGAATGAAGCAAGCATTCGACAAGAAGGTCAAGCCTCGCGTGTTCCGAGAAGGTGATCTTGTGCTCAAGAAAATTTTGTCTTTCGCGCCCGATTCCAGGGGCAAGTGGACTCCAAACTACGAGGGTCCATATGTTGTTAAGAGAGCCTTTTCAGGCGGTGCTTTGATGCTTACAACAATGGATGGGGAGGAATTCACTCGTCCTGTGAATTCAGATGCAGTTAAGAGATACTTTGCCTAAAAAAAAAGTATATGCAAATGAAAAAAACAGAATTGCTCGCTAAGTTGAAAACCCGAAAGGGCGGCTTAGGCAAAAATGAGCGTCTCGGTGGAGAACCCGCAAGGGTAATCCAGGCAAAAATTAGAGACTTGAAAAAAAGAATATATTTGCATCCCGCTAGATTGAGTACCTCACTCTGGGGCAATCTAGGCAAAAATTAGGGATTTGGCAAGTAACTGCATCCTGACAAGACTTTCTGTTCGCCAGTCGTCATTTCGTCAGAAGATTCTCGATTCGTCGTCAACTGAAGCTTCGGATACATCGAGATTCAAATTGGTAGAGAAAGGATCATTATGTTCAATGTAGCCCTCTTCCAATATATATCACTGATTTCGAATTTGTACAGATCTATGGAGTCTTGCCATTTGCAGACTACCATTCCATCAAATCAATTTGAGCTTTTTATCCAATTATTTGCACTCTTATTTGTTTCAATTCAACAAATGTTTTGCATGTTTTAAATTGATAAAATGTCATTGTTTTAAACAAATCAAATTTTTCAAAATTGTTGTTTTATACAAAGTGAACATTCACAAGATTGAAAGGATACTCAAGAATATCTCAGTGCTCTCCCGAGGGTGGCATGATCTCCAACAGGTAAGACATTCGTTCATATTCCTGGTTTGGTGGTATTTTCTTTCTTCACATCTTTGTTGGGGCTGTTCCTCAAACGAGTTGTTGGTGAGGTTGTCCCCCAGTATAGTCGCAAGCAGAGTGTTGTTGAAGACTTCGTTTTCTCCAGCAGCAGTTTTTCCCAGCATGGGTGTTTTCTTGTGAAGTTTCGGCGGTTGGTGGTTTGTCATCTTGGTCCCCGTCACTTTCTCCAGTGGGTCGTCTGCCCCAGACTTTATTTGTCTCTTCAGCACAGTCATGAGTAGAGCTGTTATTGATATCCCCTCGGAGTCGCGAGCAGAGTTGTTATCACTCTTCCCAGTGCAGTTGCCCGCGGAATTGTCTGTTTCTTCAGCACGATTGTTTTCTTTTTGAAGACCCGGTAAGTCAGTGGTTTGATACCCGGTACTTTACCCTTTCCCCGGCAAAGTCGTCTGCGGAATTGTTGTTATCTCTCCATCAGAGTTTTTCTCTTCAGCAGAGCAAGATTTATTTTCCTATTCAGTGGTTGATTGGGTTGATATCCCAGTATTACAACCATCCTTTCCTCAGCATAGTCTGCAGAGCGTTTGTTGTGGCAGCTTCGCCCGTTGATTACTCTTTCAATCCCAGTATGGTCGGATGATGGCTTTGGCCTCCAGTGAACGGATTGATTTCCTGACTGTTTGTGATCCCCAGTAGAGTGGCTCATATTGCAGAATCTATTTGTTGTGATCAGTTTGCTGTGTGTTCTCCCCAAGTAGAGTGGCTCATATTGCAGAATCTATTTGTTGTGATCAGTTTGCTGTGTATTCTCCCCAAGTGGAGTGGTTCGTTGCAGAATCTACTTGTCTGATCATTCTCCCTCAGTGGGTTGTTCCCCAGCGGAGTTGCGTGGAGTTGCTTCTACAGCAGTTTGTGTTCGTGCTTATGCACCTTTTTGTTTCTCAGTTGACACTGGGATCCCTTGCAGATATCTTGGGTTTTCTCTTGTTCCCCTACAGATTCGTCTTGGTGGCTGTTTTGCCCGTTGTGACTTTCTGTACCCTGATTGGGTCGTTTCCTGATATCTCCGACTCTCTGCTTCTTCAGCAGTACCCGCAGATCTTTGCTTTACAGCATGTAGATCTCCGCAGATTGGCTCTCCAGCTGGTTTTTCCCCTGGAAGTATAATGCCGGACGTTTGATTCCTGGACCTGTTTGTGTTAGAATTGTCTGTTTTGTCAGCATTCATCAAACACAAATCACGCATATTCATGCATATTCATAAACATTCAGATACTCATGTTGCATTTCTTGCCATGTATCTTTTGTTTGTCGTGTCTCCTGCTATGGTGATATAGATCTCTTTACAGATCTCCCCAAGCAGATGTCGGGTGTTATAAATCTCTCCATCTAGAGTCAGCCCCATAAGCAGAAAATGTTCGTCTTTCCTTCTGCAGTTCCCCACTGAGATATATCCTCGTGGATGACGGTTTCTTCCGTTTCCTCCCAACACATATATTGGGATGGATTTTCCTATTTGAGTTATATCCTCATTAGGACATGTCTTGATTCAGTCTGTCTTTTCGGATCATTCCCGAATTGGCTATTTGTCAGATATCTTGTACTTCCCAGTGGGTTGTTCCCCAACGGAATGTTTTTGGGCCTCTACCCTCATAATTGGTAGTTATAAGTCCTACTCTTTCCTGGCTTTCGTGACAGAATTTGTGGTTATACACCTTTTATTCTCCAGCCAGAGCTTTGGTTTTCTACCTCATACCGGTAGTTGTAAATCCTATTTTCCTGCTCTTCAGCAGTTTGCGGTTTGTTATAAACCCTATTTTGGTTTCCCGTGCGGATTTGTGATTCGTTCTATCCCCACGCGGAGTTGTTGGTCTTCTACCCCGTATTCGGTAGATGTAAACCCTAATTTCGTGATTATCTTCATTCAATATTTGATGTTGATTTTCCTTTGCTTGGATAAGTTGCTCAGATCAGCACTTATATCCCTAGCAAGTCTTTTGTGGATAATTGCCGTATGCTAGCAATTTTATCCCCAGTGGGTCCTTTCACCGTTTGCTAGTGATTTGTTCCCCGGATCATTGGTTGTATACCAATGCATCCCCAGCTAGTCCTTGTGGATAATTGCCGGATGCTTGCAATTTATCCTCAGCAGATCGCCTTTCATTTACCCTTTTGTCGGTAATGTCTGTTGCTCCCTTTTGATTGGTCATCATTATATACCTAGTTTGGTATCCCGATGCCTTTCTTTTCGGTTGATTTATCCTTTATTAACCCAGTAATCGGTTGTGGATAATCTTCCATGCGAGTATATTATTCACGGTCTGCCGGTAATGAATAATATGTCTCATGCACTCTTCAGTCGAAGCCTTTTGTATTTCCCCGGTCGAGTAAGATTCGTTATTTCCCTTTGTGGAGTCGAATATTCTTGTTGGTGGATAATTGCCGGATGCTTGCAATTTATCCCTTTGAGTTGTCTTTCGTTTACCCGGATGCTTGGTATCGATTGTCTCTCTGTTTTGGATAGTCACCTATTATATACTTCGGTATCCCTGGTGTCTTTTCCTTTCGAGTATATTATTCACGGTCTGCCGGTAATGAATAATATATCTCATGCGCTCTTTAGTTGGAATCCTTTGTTGATTTTCCCCAGCTGAGCAAGATTCGTATTCTTTGTAGAATCGAATATCCATCCTTTAACCAGTTTGTGTTTTGGATGATGAGTGTTTTGGAAGTGAAATCCAATTCACGTTTCGGTAGATCACCTATTATATACCCAGTAACCGGTATCTCTGGTGTTTCTTACCATGCGAGTTTATTATCTACGTTCTGACGGTAATAGATAATATATCTCATGCGAGTATCTTATCCACGGTCTGCCGGTAATGGATATTATATCTCATGCACTCTTTGGGTTTGTGTCCCCAGTTGAGTAAGATTCGTATTCTTTGTAGAATCGAATATCCATCTTTTAACCAGTTTGTGTTTTGGATGATGAGTGTTTTGGAAGTGAAATCCAATTCACGTTTCGGTAGATCACCTATTATATATCCAGTAACCGGTATCTCTGGTGTTTCTTACCATGCGAGTTTATTATCTACGTTCTGACGGTAATAGATAATATATCTCATGCGAGTATCTTATCCACGGTCTGCCGGTAATGGATATTATATCTCATGCACTCTTTGGGTTTGTGTCCCCAGTTGAGTAAGATTCGTATTCTTTGTAGAATCGAATATCCATCCTTTAACTAGTTTGTGTTTTGGATGATGAGTGTTTTGGAAGTGAAATCCAATTCACGTTTCGGTAGATCACCTATTATATACCCAGTAACCGGTATCTCTGGTGTTTCTTACCATGCGAGTTTATTATCTACGTTCTGACGGTAATAGATAATATATCTCATGCGAGTATCTTATCCACGGTCTGCCGGTAATGGATATTATATCTCATGCACTCTTTGGGTTTGTGTCCCCAGTTGAGTAAGATTCGTATTCTTTGTAGAATCGAATATCCATCCTTTAACCAGTTTGTGTTTTGGATGATGAGTGTTTTGGAAGTGAAATCCAATTCACGTTTCGGTAGATCACCTATTATATACCCAGTAACCGGTATCCCTGGTGTTTCTTACCATGCGAGTGTATTATTCACGGTCTGCCGGTAATGAATAATATGTCTCATGCGCTCTTTGGTCGGAATCCTTTGTTGATCTTCCCCAGTCGAGTAAGATTCATATTCCTTGTGGAATTGAATATCCATCCTTTAAACAAGTCTGCTGTTCTAGCTTTCTTCAGGGTGATGAGTGTTTTGGAACACACACCAATTCACGCTTTTTTGTCCATCCTTTAAACAAGTCTGCTGTTCTAGCTTTCTTCAGGGTGATGAGTGTTTTGGAACACACACCAATTCACGCTTTTTTGTCCATCCTTAAACAAGTCTGCTGTTCTAGCTTTCTTCAGGGTGATGAGTGTTTTGGAACACACACCAATTCACGTTTTTTTTGTCCATCCTTTAAACAAGTCTGCTGTTCTAGCTTTCTTCAGGGTGATGAGTGTTTTGGAACACACACCAATTCACGCTTTTTTGTCCATCCTTTAAACAAGTCTGCTGTTCTAGCTTTCTTCAGGGTGATGAGTGTTTTGGAACACACACCAATTCACGCTTTTTTGTCCATCCTTTAAACAAGTCTGCTGTTCTAGCTTTCTTCAGGGTGATGAGTGTTTTGGAACACACACCAATTCACATTTTTTTGTCCATCCTTAAACAAGTCTGCTGTTCTAGCTTTCTTCAGGGTGATGAGTGTTTTGGAACACACACCAATTCACATTTTTTTTGTCCATCCTTTAAACAAGTCTGCTGTTCTAGCTTTCTTCAGGGTGATGAGTGTTTTGGAACACACACCAATTCACGCTTTTTTGTCCATCCTTTAAACAAGTCTGCTGTTCTAGCTTTCTTCAGGGTGATGAGTGTTTTGGAACACACACCAATTCACGCTTTTTTGTCCATCCTTTAAACAAGTCTGCTGTTCTAGCTTTCTTCAGGGTGATGAGTGTTTTGGAACACACACCAATTCACGTTTTTTTGTCCATCCTTAAACAAGTCTGCTGTTCTAGCTTTCTTCAGGGTGATGAGTGTTTTGGAACACAAACCAATTCACGATTTCGGATCTTATCCTATAAACAACCTACAACCCGGTTCAGGATAACTTTCCATGCGAGTACATTATCTACGTTTTGACGGCTATAGATAATATATCTCATGCACTCTCTTGTCGAACACTTTGTTTGTTTCCCCAACTGAGTAAGATTTGCATTCTTTACAGAATCAAATATCCATCCTATAAACAAGTTTGCTTTCGCTCTCTTCAGGATGATGAGTGTTTTGGAACACACACCAATTCACGCCTTTGGTCGGTCACCTGTTACATACCTACATCCTTGGTGTTCCTCCCTGATTTGTTTGTTACCCTTATACCCGTTAACATCTCATTTCTTTGGTGCTTCCTCAGTGAAGTTTTCTTTTGCTTCTCCCCACGAGTCAGCTTGTGTCTCTCCAACGGATTTTCTTTCCTTTGGAATTATTCTCTCCCCAGTATGAGTCCTTCACTCCCCAGTGAGGTCTCCAGTCTGTTTTCTGTTATTCCCTAATCAGAGTCGTGTCTTGTTCACGCTGTGTCAGTTTTGTTTATCCCCAACTAGAGTCTTGTCAGAGTCTCTGTTCCTGGTGAGTGTATTACTCCGACGGATCGTCTTTTCTTCTGTGTGAATCATATTCCCCACAGAGTTTGTGTCTTTTGCACGCATACATTTGCATCATGAGGTCTCTTAGGGACCAAAATTTGTCTCATTACTGTTATTTAAGCCCATTCTACCGCGTCAAGATGAAGATTTCTAAACTTCATTTCTCCGGCTAGAATGACCTTAAATAGGGGCATCTGTAAGACCCCAATTTTGGCCCTAAAATCCCTCATGGCCCATATCATATCATATCATGGCCTCAAGGATCATTGCATACCTTAGCTTCCCTCCTAGTGGGTAGGTTGCCTTGTGAGTTGATTCTTGATCACCAAGCATGCCTTGCATTTGTATATCTTTGCTTTTCATATGTTTATCAACCAAAAGTACAAAAATATTGTCAGTTTAACCTTGTTGCTTGCAGTTGAAGCAATCATCAGCAATTAGGTCAAAGACAGTCAACAGTCAGTCATTGCAATGGATGGTGGCCATTCTTGCAGAATTTGGGCACCATGATCAATAATCAAGAGTTCATATGACTTGGGACATCATTTGGAATCAAATTCTCAAGGAATTAGGGTTTGGAATTCATCAGAAGTGGTTCAATCATGCAAAACCCTAGGGAAGTCAAACTTGGTCAACTGTGGATTTAATCAGTGATTTGATGGATAGAATTGATTTGAAGGAGCTCATTCATGTCCATACAAGCCTCATATACCATGTCAAACCTCATCATGGAAGAATTTGAAGTCAAACAGAAAATTTCCCAAAATAGAAAGTGGACCTGTAATTTCAACTGCCAAAAATGGAAACTTCTTGATCTTAAACTTACATCATGATACAAGCTCCAAATGAATTTTTGCCCAACATGAAAGTTGAAGATCTTGTTCTCCCATTTTCAAAAAGTCCAAGAACTCTCAAATCCCATGCATGGTTTGCAAGATATGATCAATTCAATTTCAAAAATTTGTGAACTTCAACAAGCCATATCTCATGAACCAAAAGGCCAATTTTAGTGGGGTTTTTTCCTACAAGCTCCATTTGTTCCCCTCTTTCCAAAAATTCATTCATCATTCACCAAAACCTTACCATGCAAAATGCCATTTTTGGACTTGACTTTATTAAATTCAAGTGGTGCAAAAAGTGACTTTTTGAATTAAGCAATTTTAACACATTTGACCATTTGGAATAGGTCTGAAATGTCATTTGAAATATGTTTGCAAGCCCAATTCGTGCAGAACCTTACACCTCCATGTACACCATGTCCAAAATTAGCAATTTGCATTTCACTTCATTTGAGTTAAGCAAGTTTAGCATTTGTTTAGCAATGTTAAAACAGAAGTATATAAGCATTATTTCTGCACAAACCAACCCTGGCAGCAGCCTGAAACGGACAGAAATCCTCATTCTCTCTCATTTTCCATTTTTACTTTTTTTCAATTTCTGCTCAAAACCTTCAAAGTACACGATCTCCATTGGTTTGTTCTTCATTCTAGCCAACATTTGAGAGCTTTTTCAAGCAACAAATCCCAGTTGGAACTCCATTTCATGTTCTGTTTTCACCAAGCTCCAACAATGGCAAAACTCGATTTGAGTATTTCCAAGGGTTATTGAGCTACAAGCCACTCTCCATTCATCATTACAAGCTTGGACCTGCAGCTGTTTCAGCACAACAACATCAATCCATCACTGTTTTCATTTTTCTCCAAAAACAAGTAAGGTTTCGACCTTAACCATTTACTATGCCATGCTATGTTTTAGATAGCTCTTGTTATGCTGATTTTAATGAGCTTTGGATTGCATGAAATGGTCAGGTATTCATTAAGATATGCTGTTTTAAAGTTTGTGGATGCATGATGATTGTTGCTCGATTCATGATTGTTTGTGTGATTCACTGAAAACCATGCTTGGATTATGCTTGTGTTTGCTTCACTGTTTCGAATGGTATGCTTGATTCAAAAAACTGGGAAATTTGTTCTTCCAACGATGAATGTTGTTACTGCTGCTTTGTAAACCCTAGTATTTTTCCAGAAAATCCTGTTTCAAATTTGCATGAACCGTGTTGTTTGCTGATGTTTGATGCTGCACGAACATTCCTATATTACTGCCATGCTGCTTGTGTGATGATTGTTTGTAATTTCGTTTTGATGATGATGAACCATGAAATGAGCTGCTGCAGCCTGTAAACCCTAACCCTGTTCCCAGAAACTTGGATTTTCACGTGTATTTGCTGTCCTGGTACTGTTCCATTGGCTTTAACCAATGAGAACATTTCATTTCCCATACCCTGTACGCACCGTTTTGGGTTAATGAGGGCATTATTACAAGTTTGCCACTCGGTCAACATTTTGACCATTGAACCATGTTATTTTGTCCATGTTATTCCAATTGTTGCTCAAACTTCTAAAAATCATTTCTCATTCATTTCAACTCCAAAAATCATGGAATTTTTTGCATCATGTTCATGAGAATGACCACTATTTTATCATGATTTTTAATTATTTTTTGTGTGGCTGGATTTTTAATGGCTTTAGGTTTCTTGTCATGTGACCAAAAATTGTACCCTTTGCCATTTCTTTTGTGAAATAATGATGATGCATCCAATGACCCTGAAATTTTTTGTGGTTAATCTACACTCATTCATGTTTGTTTTGATGTAGAGTTCTTGAATTTATCATATGTGGTTTGTGAGATATGAATTTTGGAACTAGGGTGTGACAATTTGTGTCACACCAATGATATGCAAGTTCATGATTTTTGTTGACATGCTTCCTGACCTCCAATTGATGTAAAATTTTGCATGATCCATCTCTCATATGTCTAGTTTATGTGTGAATTTTCCTGGAATTAATTGTGCCATTTCCTAATTGTTTGAGATTTTTCTCTCCTGCCTAGTCAATTGTTGACTTTATGTGATACATCTTGCCATTTCATTTATGAAATTCTCATATCTTATTGGATGATCATGAAATTTTACATGTGCATACTAGACATTTTGAGCTTTGCATTGGTGTTGATCCCATCCATTTCTCATCTGTTGTCTTTGAGTTATGATTTTTTGAAGTTGACACATGTATGTTTGACTTTTTTGTGCATGCTTGAAACTTGTTTGACTTCCTGATTTTAATTGACCATCTTCCCATGATCCAATTGAGCTGAAATTTTGTATGCATGTCATTATGTGGATCGTGATTGACCATGAATTATTTGATAATTTTTGGAATTGGTTATGATTGGTTTTGAGCTAAGCCTTTCTGTTGACTTCTTTGTGCATGCTTGAAATTTGCTTTGACTTCATGATTTTCATTGACTGCCTTCCACTTGTCCAATTGTGATGAAATTTTACATGCTTGCCATGCTAGGTGTTAGGATTGATCATGAATTATTTTGGTGATTTTTGAAAATGCTTGAGTTGACTTTTGATGCAAGTCTTTCTGTTGACTTTTATATGCACCAATTTGCCATGCTTTGACTTCCTTTGCTTAGGAAATCATGATGATGAATGATATGAATGTGAGACCAATTGAGTTTGCTTCTTAAATGTTTGAACTTGATTTTGGTTGACTATCCCTTGCTGTTTTGACTTTCTCATCTCATTTTGACCCTAGGCTTGTCCTAGTGGTCCTGTTGCTTATGTTTGAGCTCATTGTTTCAGGTTAAGCACAAATGCTTCAAAGAGAACAATCCAATTTGTTTGAGCTTGATTGTTTATCGTGTGTTAACCTCTTTGTTTTGTAGGTTGCTTGGCTCATAAGCCTTGTGCCTCGTGCTTTGCACATTTGCTTATCTGTTTTGACTACTTCATTTTGCTTTGACTGTTGAACTGTGTACTGATTTGTTTGATCATTTCAGGTACCCTTTAGTTGCTTAGAATTTGCTTTGCTTTGCTATTTAGCAATTTGCTTTGAGGTATATTCCTTATCTTCATGTAGTCTGGAGACCCGGCCTGTTATTTGGCCGGGCAAACTGTCTGAAGTCCTCCTTAAGAGGCAATGCTTGTGTGTGTTTAATTTTGTCCCAAGCAGGAAAAGTCCTTCAAGTAAGGCAATTGGTAGATCAAAGGGATAAGCAACCTATCCCCTACTATTCAGTGAGTCTTCTCCTTGCTCCCATTACATGGTTGTAGCATTGAGATCAAAACCCAAGATCTATCGAGTCAATAATGTGGAGAGAGTTCCTACTTTCTGAACTCCCACACCTTCTGATATTTAAATGCTCTCCCTGATCAGGGATAAGAGCAATGAGGCACACCCCTCATATCCTTTCATCTGCTTCACCTTAGCCTCTCAATGGCAAGGTTAAGAGCACCTATGACCCTATTCCAGTTGGCTTCAATGCCTAACCCTCTTGTGTGAGCCTCATTGTGTGGTTATAGTGTGTGCTGATTGACTTCATTTGATTGATTACTTCATATGCACATGTTTGCTTGTATGCTTCATGCATTTATCATCATCATTAATTGCTCATTAATGCACAATCATCTCATTTGTCTTTGTGACATTATCATTGTTGTTTACCCATTGAGGACAATTGTAAGACCATTCATTGGCCATTGCTCCTATGATATGGAAGTGAGTATAAGACCATCACCTTGGCCACTCATCTTACCTTTGCTTGATGCATTTGATTGTATGTGAGGTTGCAATTGTAAGTCCCTGTAAGTTGGCATTTGCTTTCCTATGATCACATGTTGCTTTGTTTGTTTGTATGTGAGGATACAACTGTAAGTCCCTGCAAGTTGGCATTTGTATTCCTAGGACCATACTGTGGAGGTTAGAGTAAGCCCAGACAGATTGGCATCTGACATCCATGTTTTGCTTCTGTTTGTTTATGTGAGGTTGCAATTGTAAGTCCCTGTAAGTTGGCATTTGCTTTCCTATGATCATATTATTGCTTTTGTTCTTGTATGTGAGGATCCATTGTAAGTCCCTGTAATGTGGCATTGGTTTTCCTATGAGCATATGTGGAGTTAACCTAAGTCCAGATAGATTGGCAGTTGACTTCCATATTTCATCTTTGTTTTCTTTTGAGGAGATTAGTGTAAGACCATTGAGTGGCCTCTGATATCCATTTCTGTTTTAGGAGACTGGTGTAAATCCATCTATTGGTATCCGGTATCCACCTTTTATTTCTTTGTTTGAGGAGATTAGTGTAAGACCATTGAGTGGCATCTGATATCCAGTTTTATTTTAGGAGATTGGTATAAGACCAGTGATTGGCAGCCGATATCCGCTTTTGTTGACTTTCTTGTTTGTTTGTTATTATCCATTGCTATTCCAAAGGACACCCTTGAATCATTCCCCTATATGATTTCAAGAAGTGAACCTTCTAAGAAGTTTTACAATCCATCTCCATCCATTCATCCCCATTATGTCCTAAACCTTTTCACACTTTGATTTCAAACTTGACATAGATATTGTGCAAACATCTTCATGCTTTTTCAAACTAAAAACCTGGACCCCAAGTCCTTGACTCTTTTTTCAAAATCCATTTCATAATACTTCTTTTGAATCAATCTTAATCATACTTTGACTCTACTTTCATAATCACAATCAATTAACTTCACTCATTCACTTGTTTTGGCTTTGTCCATTGTTAATCTTTTCATGCATTAGCCATAGGCTTCAATTATCATTGTGGTTGATGTAAATCTTGCCTATCCTTAGTGAGTTGACAGTAAGACTTCCGTACTGAAAACAGGGCTAACCCCTCTAGTACGTCGAAGCTATCCTCGCATGGTGGATGTTGTTTTTGGTCGAGTGTTCTCCCATTGATAATGAAAAGCCTCAGTGCTTGTGTTTAAAATTGAATCCACCAACTTTTGGAAATCTTTTAGCCGAACTACGGCGTTTTGATCCTTACCTTTGATGGAAGGTACGTAGGCAACGGGTTCATCCGTTCAAACCCAATAAAAATTGTACATTCTTTTCTCATCATCCCAATCATGTTTGCACAATACTTATGTCATAACAAATAACAATTTTATACAACAAGTGTGAAAAGGGCTCCCTAGGAGTACCTAGGACGTGGTGGGTGCCTAACACCTTCCCATTGCGTAATTTACCCCTTACCCAGACTCTCTGATCTTTTTATTAGTTTTCTACGTGTAAAACTTCTTAGGCTTTTGTTCACTTTTTAGCCAGTCCTTTGGATAAATAAAAGTATGGTGGCGACTCGAAATTTCATTGTATCCCTTGCTTATGGTTTAATCAATAAATCATATAGCGACGAATACACCGCTACAGTTACCTCTCCGTTGGTCTTGGTAAACGTTGAGTTTTTCCTAGTTGTCCGTTGGCATCTAGCTGTGATTCCCTTTCCCATTCATCGTGTTGAGATGTCTGGAGGTAACTGTATCCTTGAGAAGAAGAAAGAAAACGAAAAATTCCCAGCAGTGTGCAAATTCTACGGTTCTTGGTATTCAATCCCTGTTTACCCTGAAAGTCTGACAGCCGTTGCTCTCATCCATTCGGGTTCCCAGTTGATTGAATAGGGGCTGCTGTAGCACCTCAAATTTGCACCCTACCATTGTACATACATTTTCATCATTAGGTCATTAACATAACATAGTCCATTGCATTGCCTTTTGCCCAAGTGCAAGTCATTCAGACAAATTAGGTCAACTGATCAGGAGAATCAGTCAATCAAGCAAGCATGTGCAATTTCCATTGAGACAAAGCCCTCGGGTTGGTTTATCAAGTTCATGTGATTATGTGATCATTGTGAAGTGGTTTGGCCAAAGATTGGATGCTCAGAAGTCATCAGTCAGGCTGAATTTCATCTGAAACCCTGGAAGGTCAACTATAGTCGACTGTGGTCAACTGTGCCTGATTTTATGGATTTGAAGGTGGGAGATGGTTTGAAAGGCTTCATTCATGTCCATACAAGTCTCATTTGACATATCAAATATCCAGGTTGAAGAATTTGAAGTCAGATGAAAAGTTTCCTAAAATGGCAGGTGACCTGTAATTGGAAACTGCCAAAAATGGAAAGTTCTTCTCCTCAAATTTACATCATCATACAAGCTTCAAATGAATTTTTGTTCAACATGAAAGTTGAAGATCTTGTTCTCACCTTTCCAAAAAGTCCAAGAACACTCATTTCTCATGTGTGGTTGGCAAGTTATGATCAAATCATTTTCAGAAAATGTTGAAATTCAAAGTGCCATAACTTTTGAATGGAAAGGCCAAATTGGGTGATATTTTTTTGAGCAAACCACATGTGACATGAACTTTCATGATGCATCATCATATTTCATCAAAAATCATCATAGCAAAAGTCCATTTTTCAAGTGAACTAATTTGAAATTTGGTGGGAAAAATAGTGATTTTCAAAAATACATGGCATTTGCACTTCAAACCTTTTCCAACACATTCTAAATGTCAAATATGACTTGTTTGCATTGCATTTCTACTGTTACATTGGCTGCATCTTGAAAAGGGCATTTTGTCCAAAACTCATGAAAGTGCATTTCACTAATTCACTTGGATTTGCCTAATTTTGATTAACAAGTTGATTATCACAAATTGGTATAAGTGCATAATCATAACAGAAATTGATAATCACAAATCATTTTCTCAAATCCAAACCAAAAATTCTCCAAATTCTCTCAAAATTCTTCAAACTTTTTCTCACTTTTTCCTTCGAATTTCATGATTCTTTTTGGTTTCTCTTGTGTTAATCATCATTTGTAGGTGTTATTGAGGAACTGTTGCAGGAGAAATCGTGAAGAACTTGGCTAAACCGCAACTGTCATCACCTTGTTCATCCATGGCATCTTGAAGTTTCTACATCATCAAGCTGTGTCGAGCTAAACTTCCACTTGCATTCATCTTCCACAACACCATAGGACATCTGTTTTGACAATTGGAGGCTCGAAAAGCTCAAGAACACGAACTGCACATTCATAAGGTGAGATTTCGAATCCTTCGATTCTTGAAATCAGCATGTGGTTTAGGTAGATCGTGGAACATAGATTACACTGCAACTTAGATCATGAATTTTTGTTAGGTATTGATGAAGTTATGTGGATCTGAATGTTTGACTGTGAAACTTTCTTGGCTCGATCCGTGAAGCATGATTAGATTTAGGTCAAATCATTGTTAGATCCATGATCTAGGTGGAATGAGGATTCGATCCATATATGGCATGATGATTTTTGTGATGATTTGCTGTTTACCGGTATGAACATGAAGAGCGCGCGATGAACATGCATTTTCCGTTCCAGTTTTCGCTTCAGGTCCGCGTTTGATCTGCATATGCTTGGCCTTGCGTTTAAAATTGTGTTTCCCGCGCCTTAGGACCATTCACGCGCTGACACCTCCGTTAATGAAACGGAGCGTTTTGTCCGTGCCTCTCCATAATTACAAAAATGCCATTCGTGCAATCTAAATTCATTTTAATTGTGAAATATTTATTTCATTTCATCATTTAACTTCAAAAAATCATAGAATATTCATCCTTGATCCAAATTGAGTGAGGATTTTTGCATTCATCTCCAATTTCTCTCTAGTTTTTTTTAGGTATGATAGCAAAAGTTGTGCCTGATTGATTTTTAATTTTGTCTAAGGCCTTTGATCATGTGTGCTTTGTGTATATGTTTTGCCATTTCATTCATAAAATAATGATGCCTGCTCCAAAATGCATGAAATTTTATATGCATGATCTAGACTCTTTCCTGGTGATTTTGGTATATGGTTTGCTAATTTTGCATTTCTGGATTAGGAGATATGATGTGATCTTCATGAGTGTGACAATGTGTGTCACACTAGGTTATGTCCACTTCTTGAATTTTGTTTCCATGCTTATTGAATGCCATTTGCTCTGGATTTTTGCACGATGACTCTTATGTATGTCTAGTTTGAGCATGATTTTTTGTAGGATTTGTTGATCAATTTCCTATTTGATTGATAATTTTCTTTGTTGTTTGGTCATTATCCAAATGCCATGAAATTTGATATGCTGCTCATTGAATGTGTCCTGTTTAAGCTGGAATTTTCCTGGAATTTATTGAGCTATTTTGATATTGGTTTGAGGGTGATCATTCTGTTAGCTCCAATGTGATTCCAAAATGCATAGTTTGACATGTTTTGTGTATGAAATGGATTTGGTGCATAGTTTTGACATGAGACCAATTAGACTTTGTTCTTATTTGATAAATCTTGGTTTTGATCAATTTTCACTTGCTGTTTTGAATTTTTCACCTCCTCTTGACCCTAGGCTTGTCCTAGTGGTCTTACTTCTCATGTTTGAGTTTGACTTTTCAAGTTAAGAAGCAAATGCTTTAAGGAGATCATTTCAAGTTGATTGATGTTGGTTTATTTGATTGTGATGAACTAACTTGTTTTATTTTGTAGGATGCTTAGCTCACTTGCTTTGGGCTTGTGCTTTGCACATGTGAATGATTGTGTGTCTGTTGGCTCTTATGCTGTTTGTTTTGACTTTGTCTGAGTACTGATTGTATTTGATTGATTTCAGGTACATTAGTTGCTAATAGTTCTTTGAGAACTTGCATTGCTTTTCTTGATAGCAATTGCATTGAGGTATAGCACCTTCTTCTCCATGTAGTCTGGAAGACCTGGCTTGTTACTTAGCCAGGCACCTGTCTGAAGTCCTCCTTAAGAGGCAATGTGTGTGCTTGTTTATTTTTGTCCCCAAGCAGGTAAAGACCTTTGTTAAGGCAATTAGCAGACACAAGAGGTGTGTAGTCCACCTCCTGCTATTCTGTTGAGTCGTCCCTTGGCTCACATCACATGTTGATGCCTTGTGGACAGTAACCCAAGATCAGTTGAGTCAGTGTCGCAAGTGTAGAAGGGTTCCCACTTTCTGGACCCACACTTCATTGTCTGAAGCTCTCCCTGACTAGGGATAAGAGCTGTGAAGTCTAATCTTCACTCACCTTTCATCTGGCTTCACCTTGACTCTCAATGTCAAGGTTAAGAGCTAACATTACCCTTCCAGTTGGCTTGCTCTTGCAGCCTAACCCATTGATTGAGCCCCACTTGTGTGTATATAGTGTGTGCTATTTGTGATTGTTTGTTTTGCTGTTTGAGCTGATTAGGATAGGCTTGATCCCTGTGCAAGTTAGCTAGAAACCTTGACTTAGGGATGATTTTGCATGATAACATCTAGGCTCGAGTTAGTCTCCCTAGTTGTGTCTCCCTCTGTTATCTGGTTAGGCTAGTCCTGTGTCCCTTCGTAGGGGAACTACGTCGCCCTGATCCTCATACCAGATGAGGTACGTAGGCAGGAGATGAGCAGATCTCTCCGGGCGCCTGTCTTTTTGTTTTGTCTTTGTGTGTGTCAGGAGATGGATGTAAGCCCAGCGATTGGCATTCTGTATCCTCTTGTTTTGTGCTTGGAGTCCGGTATAAGTCCATCAAGTGGCATCTGGTTTCCAGTGTGGGTGTGTTTGGTTCGGAAGCTGATGTAAGTCCATCGATTGGCATTCGGGTTCCATGTTTGCCCGTGTTTTGTGTAGGAGTTTGACGTAAGCCCAGCGATTGGCAGTCGATTTCCTGTGTTGTTTTGTTTGTGTGCGTGTTAGCCGAGCTACGAATGCTCTGATTCTTCTTCGTCCGAGAAGATACGTATGCATAGGATGCGACATCCTAGCGAGCATGTGTCGTTTCCCCAGTCCGAACTACTTAGACTTTGATGTCTATGCCTGATAGACTAAGTAGGCCCAGGACGCGATGTCCTATCGAGTCAGTCTTGTTTGCTTTCTTGTGTCTCTTTCAGCCAGTGTGTGTGTGTTTGAGCAGTGTTTTAGCAACCATTTTCCTTCCTATTGTACGTGGATCCCGTCGAGTACGACAGATGCGTAGGGGTGCTAATACCTTCCCTTCGTATAACCGACTCCCGATCCCATTCTCTTTGGTCGCGAGACCATGCTTTTTCCAGGTTTACTCTGAGCGTTTCCTTTCCCTCTTTTGGGATAAATAACGCACGGTGGCGGCTCTGTTGTTCTTGTTTTCCCGCCGGTTTTTCGCGTAATGCGACACCCGGCAGGTTGCCTGACCCGTGATAATTTGTATCCCCTCCGTGTTTGAAGATTTCTTCTAAGTATTGAGAGATGATGAGGAAGATGTGTTGCTTCCTTCCCCAGCGGAGCAAATTGTTCTTTCTCCCCTTAACAGAGATGTCTCTCCAGCAGTTAGAAGGGAATATTTTGATTGATGGGTATTTTGTTTGGTGTTGTTCCCCCACGGGATTTCACATCATTCCTTGATAAGTTCCCCAGTAGAGTTTCTTCTACGACGGATCTTATTGATATTCAGCCACCTGTTCCCGAGAATTGAGAAGTCCCTGGTAGTTGGGAGTTGTGACTTTGCCTATCCCCAGCGGTGATCAATGTCTTCCGGTATTTGATCATCCCCACCAGAACTGAATTCTCTTGTAGGCTTTGCCCTTCTTTTTGAGATGTTACGCTGGATGTCTGTTCGTGATTCTCGGACTTGTTTGTGTTAGATATGTCTGTTTGTCAGCATTAATCATAGCATTCTGATATTCATGATTTGCATTCTTTGCCATATATCTTTGGTTGTTATCTCCTGCTATTGGTGAGATGTTCTTCCCCAAGAAGACGTTCGTGTCTGATTTCTCCATATAGAGTCATCCCCATAGGCAGAAAGTGTCTATCTTTCCTTCTTTATTCCCCACTGAGTTAAGTCCTCGTGGATGATTATTATTTCGGTTTCCTCCCCAGTTGCGTATCGGGATGGAATTACTCCCCCTGAGTTATATCCTCATCGGGTTGAGTCTTGTTTGATTGTGTCTTTCTAGTTTGTTCCTAGACTGACTCCTTTCTTGTTATCCCCTACAGTTCTCTGTGGTTTAGTTGTTCAATTGCCCAGTAACCAGTAATTGTTCATCCTTTTCCCCAGTGGGTTTCTGTGGCCTTCTACCCAGTAGCCGGTGTAAGAACAAAAATTATTCTACAACAGATTCCATGATTTTGATGATAACAAAGGATGAAACCAAAAATGGCACCCTAACGAAAAGTTTCTAAGTGTGCAGGGTTCTAAGGAAAGAAGGAAGAGATCTGATGACGTCATCAGATACAGAATCATATAAGATACAAATTATCAGAAGACCAGAAGTAGAAACACGTCAAGAAAGTCTAACTCTGAGCAAAACAGCAAAATATCAGAAGCATCTGAACAAGAAATACGCTCTAGAAGTTCTGACTCTGAACAACGGTATGTCAAACTCCAGAAGCTCTCAGCGCTATCTAAAGAAACCATCAGAACTCACAAGAGATCAACATCAGAAGTTAGATAGCAAGACTCCAAGATTTCCAGAAACATAAAGACTCAGATCATGGATTTCCTAATAAAGAAAGAGTAACGTTAACTTCAAATAAAGGCTTGGAAATGGATTTCCTAATATAGAAAGTTACGTTAATTTCAAATTCAAATGGAAAGGAACCATTTTTGGAAAGAAGTTTTTCAAGGAGAAAAAGTTGTTTTGGCAACAAACAACATAAGTCATGGCACTAATTATTATTCAAGAGTTATTATCTGCTATGATTTTTCAACGGCTCCTTCTCTCCTATATAAAGGACTGCAAATCAACATTGAGAGTACAAGAATTTACTGAAACATCAACACACATAAACACGTTTTATTCTCTCAATCTTCACGAAGCTTTTGCTTAGAACGTGAAACACTTTGTTCTTACTATTGTAATATTTGCTTATCTTAGAAGCACTCTAGATTACATAAGTCTTTATCTTTGTTGTATTTCCTCAAGTGACTCTTCGCAATCTGTATACTTGAGAGGACTAAGAGATCTTTCTCTTAGACGTTGTTTGTAATTAATCTTTCAAGATTAGTGAATTAAGTCCTTGTTGAAGGCGAAATCACCTTGGCCGAGTGGACTGGAGTAGCTTTGTGTTATAAGCGAACCAGTATAAAATTCTTGTGTGTTTTTCATTTTGAAAAAGCGCTTATTTTTCCAAAACAATTCAAACCCCCCTTTCTTGTTTTTCTCACCTTCAATTGGTATCAGAGCACCGGCTCTGTTATTGATTTTCTAATCAAACACTTAACAGTGTAGAGAGATCCAGAACGAGAAAAACTATGGCCCACACAAATGAAAAGGATAGTTACAATGCTAAGCCTCATGTCTTTGATGGAGAGAAATTCGATTACTGGAAAGATAGAATCGAAAGTTTCTTTCTAGGCTATGATGCTGATCTCTGGGACATTGTCACAGATGGATACAAACCTCCTGTCATAGAGGATGGAGCTGAAGTTCCCAGAAGTAAGATGTCAGATGATCAGAAGCGAGTTTTCAAAAATCATCACAAGGCCAGAACCATACTCCTCAATGCTATATCTTACAACGAGTATGAAAAGATCACCAACAGAGAAACAGCCAAAGACATACTTGACTCTCTGAGGATGACTCATGAAGGAAACTCTCAGGTCAAAGAGACAAAAGCTCTGGCGCTTATCCAGAAATATGAAGCTTTCAAAATGGAAGATGATGAAGCTATAGAGGCAATGTTCTCTAGATTCCAAACTCTGATTGCAGGTCTCAAGGTTCTAGACAAAGGATACACAACTGCAGACCATGTCAAAAAGATAGTCAGAAGCTTGCCAAAGAAGTGGAGACCCATGGTCACTGCTCTGAAGCTGTCTAAGGATCTGAACAATATCAGTCTTGAAGAGCTTGTCAGTTCTCTCAGAAGCTATGAGATAGAACTAGAGGAAGATGAACCTCAGAAGAAGAACAAGTCTGTAGCATTAAAGTCCAGATCTGAAAGACGCAAATCTGACAGAACCAAAGCCTTCCAGGCAGAAACTGAAGATGCTGATGACTCTGAACCAGAAGATTCTGATGATGAAGAAGAATTGTCCCTCCTGACCAGAAGAGTTAAACAACTCTGGAAAAAGAGGAACAACAACTTCAGAAGACCAAGACCCAGAGGGGATCGATCAGAATCAACCTCAAAAGGTAAAACTAACAAAGATATTACTTGTTATGAATGTAAAGAAACAGGTCACTACATGAATGAATGCCCCAAACTAAAGAAAGACAATTCTAGAAAAGAAAGCTTCAAGAAAAATACCTTCAGGACAAAGAAAGGATTAATGGCTACCTGGGATGATAGTGAATCTGGCTCATCAGAATCTGACTCTGATGAACAGGCAAATGTGGCATTTATGGCTACCACATCCAGGAGCAGCTCAGATGAAGAATCTGAAGAGGTATTTTCTGAATTCTCTCGATCTGATCTAGAATCATGCTTGTCAGAAACTCTTAGCTCATATCAGAAATTAAAACAAAAGTTTAAAAATATAAAAGGTTGTCTTGAAGCAAAATTTGAAGAATGTGGCAAACTTGAGATAACAATTCTAAAACGAGAGGATGAAATCAGATCCTTAACATTACAAAGAGATGCAGCGAATAAAAAATGTTTAGAACTGGAAGAAGTGTTATCTCAAACTCCACAGACTTCAAATGCAATAATTTATAAATACGAAGAAGCCTTTCAAGAATTTCTGAAAAATGGGATAGGAAGAAGTGTCATGGCATCCATGATTTATGGAGTCAGTCAGAACAATAAAAAGGGAATTGGATATGATTCTAAGGAAGATAAAATTTCTACTGGTGACCAACTTAAATCGCCGTTTTCATATCACTATACGCACACACAAAAACAAAAATTTGAAAATGCTAGAAAACCCAAAGTTATAAGAAACTCTGGGAAAACTAATCTAAGAGGACCCAAGAGATTCTGGGTACCAAAAGATAAGATTGTTTATGTTGCAGATATCCTATGCAGCAAAGTTCAGACACCAGTCATGGTACCTGGACTCTGGATGCTCGCGACACATGACGGGAAGAAAGTCTATGTTCCAAAGCCTGGAACTTAAAGATGCTGGATTCGTAGGCTTCGGAGGAGATCAGAAAGGAAGGATCAGAGGCTCCGGAACTATTGGTAATGGCACTCTTCCCTCTATATCTGATGTTCTTTACGTAGAAGGATTAATGCATAACTTGTTATCCATAAGTCAATTAAGTGATAACGGTTATGACGTGATCTTTAATCAAAAGACATGTAAAGCCATTAATCAAAACAATGGTTCAGTCCTATTCACAGGCAAGAGGAAAAACAACATTTATAAAATCAATCTTTCTGATTTAAAAGAACAAAATGTTAAATGTCTGATGACTGTTCACGAAGAGCAATGGGTGTGGCATAGAAGCTTGGGCCACATTAGCATGAGGAAACTTTCTCAGCTAAATAAACTCGAGTTAGTAAGAGGCCTACCTAAACTGAAGTTTTCTTCAGATGCTCTATGTGAGGCATGTCAGAAAGGAAAAATTTCAAAAACGTCTTTCAAAAAGAAAAATGTTGTTTCTACCTCTAAGCCTCTGGAACTTCTCCACATTGACTTATTTGGTCCTGTGAAAACAGCATCAGTCAATGGAAAGAAGTATGGACTAGTCATTGTTGATGATTACAGTCGCTGGACATGGGTGAAATTCCTAAAGCACAAGAGTGAGTCTCACTCTGTATTCACTAGTTTCTGCTCCAAAGTGCAAAAAGAATTTGACTCTAAAATTATTAGAGTCAGAAGTGATCATGGTGGGGAATTTGAAAACAAAGATTTTGAGGAATTATTTGACTCTAATGGAATATCCCATGATTTCTCCTGCCCTAGAACTCCACAACAAAATGGAGTTGTAGAGAGGAAGAATAGGACACTCCAAGAGATGGCCAGAACCATGATCAATGAAACTAATGTAGCAAAGCACTTTTGGGCAGAGGCTGTAAATACAGCGTGTTACATACAGAATAGAATCTCTATAAGACCTATTCTGGAAAAGACTCCCTATGAACTGTGTAAAGGAAGAAAACCAAACATTTCATATTTTCATCCTTTTGGATGTTCTTGCTTTATCTTAAACACTAAAGAATATCTGAACAAGTTCGATTCTAAAGCACAGAAAGGTATTATGTTAGGATACTCAGAACGCTCTAAAGGCTACAGAGTATACAACACAGACACCAAAATTATGGAAGAATCAATTCATGTCAGATTTGATGATAAGCTTGACCCTGAAAAGTCAAAGCTAGTTGAAAATTTTGCAGATTTAGAAATCACTCTTGCAGGTTCTGATAAAGCTCCAGAAGCAACTGTCACTCAGAACTCTGAAGAAATTAAATCCCCAGAAATCCCAAAGAAAGTTAAAAGTCGTATCAACGTATCTGAAGATTTGATTCTGGGAAACAAGGACGAACCTGTCAGAACCAGATCTACCTTCAGGACTTCTGAAGATACTCCTCTGGGACTAGTATCTCTGATTGAGCCTACGTCCTGTGATGAAGCACTTCAAGATAACGACTGGGTTTCAGCCATGCAAGAAGAATTAGATCAATTCACAAAGAATGATGTTTGGGATCTTGTTCCAAAGCCCAGAGGCACTCACGTTATTGGAACCAAATGGGTATTCAGAAACAAACTGAATGAGAAAGGAGAAGTCGTCAGAAACAAAGCTCGACTGGTAGCTCAAGGTTATAGTCAACAAGAAGGTATTGACTATAATGAAACCTTTGCTCCAGTCGCAAGGTTAGAATCTATTCGTCTTCTTGTATCTTTTGCTATAAACCACTCTATCAAATTATATCAAATGGATGTCAAGAGTGCATTCCTTAATGGTTATATTTCAGAAGAAGTGTATGTCAACCAACCTCCAGGTTTTGAAAATCCAAATTTTCCAGAACATGTTTTTAAACTTAAAAAATCTTTATATGGACTTAAACAAGCTCCCAGAGCTTGGTATGAACGTTTAAGCAATTTTCTTCTGGAACACAATTTTATCAGAGGGAAAGTTGACTCCACACTCTTCTGTAAGAACCTTAATAATGATCTCATGATATGCCAGATATACGTTGATGATATTATTTTTGGTTCAGTTAACGCCTCTGTTTGTCAAGAATTCTCTGAGTTAATGCAGGCAGAATTTGAAATGAGCTTAATGCAAGAACTAAAGTTCTTTCTGGGAATTCAAATTAACCAAACTTCAGAAGTTACATACGTTCATCAAAGCAAATACATTAAATATGTTCTAAATAAATTTGATATGGCTGACTGCAACTCTGCAAAAACTCCCATGCATCCGACATGCATTCTTGAAAAGGAAGAAGTAAGCAAAAAGGTTTGTCAGAAGCTCTATCGAGGTATGATAGGCTCTCTTCTCTATCTGACTGCTACTCGTCCTGATATTCTCTTTAGTGTCTGTCTCTGTGCCAGATTCCAATCAGATCCCAGAGAATCTCATTTAACAGCAGTTAAGAGAATTCTCAAGTATCTGAAAGGAACTCCTAACCTGGGCCTGATGTATAAGAAAACATCAGAGTATAGACTTTCGGGTTACTGTGATGCAGATTATACAGGAGATAGACTAGAACGAAAAAGCACATTTGGAAATTGCCAGCTTCTGGGAAACAATCTGATATCCTGGACCAGCAAGAGACAGTCAACTATTGCTCTATCTACTGCAGAAGCAGAATATATCTCAGCATCACTATGCACAACTCAGATGCTCTGGATGAAGAATCAGTTAGAAGATCTGCAAATCTTCGAGAGTAACATTCCTATCTTCTGTGATAATACTGCTGCTATTTGTCTAAGTAAGAATCCCATTCTGCACTCCAGAGCTAAGCACATTGAAATAAAACATCATTTTATCAGAAACTATGTTCAGAAAGGGATAGTAACATTGAAGTTCATTGATACAGATCATCAATGGGCAGATATATTTACTAAGCCTTTAGCTGAAGATAGATTTCGTTTTATCTTAGAAAATCTGAACATTCAAAATTGCCCTGAATAAATTGTGCCTCTGAAGATGTAAAATGAGACTCTGACATAAACAAACAATTTCTGTCTCTGACTCTGATACTTCTACCAAGTTAAGAAGTTATTTGAGTTAGAAATCTCCAGGAACCAATCCTTTGGTATTCCTGAAGATCAGATACATCAAAACACGTGGAGCACTTAGCGTCTAACCTTGGAACTTCTAGACAGTTGTCCAGAAGAAATTCAAAGGTCAGACGATTGAGATCTCCTCGAGCAGTGTGCATACTGTTGGGATTAGACATTCATTAATGAGCCTTAATCATTTTTCCCCCAAGCGTGCTAACTTGTGCTTTGTGCTAACGCTGAATAGTGTGTCGTCTTGCATGTGTTTTTGTTTAGGGTATTTAAACACTTTTCTCACATTTCACACACTTATCACTCTCACTCACTCTCAAACCCTCTCTGAAGCATTTTTGCAAACACTTCATCTTCACCTTCTTCTTCATCAACTATGGATGCTCAACAACAACAAGTTTTCAACTTTTCTCAACAAATGGAATCCAACACCACTGCCCAAAGTTCAAGCATTCCAACTCCAACGGTTACAGGCATTTCCATTACTCCAGTGTACAAGGAACCCCATGTTCTTGATCGTGAACCCCACATAAACCTAGCAACTCCCTTTGAGGGACTGGAAGTTTTGTGTGAAACTCTAGTGGACTTCAACAACATGAAGAGAAATGGAGTAGATCTTACTGAAGAACTCCGTCTACAAGGGTGGGAAAACTACTTCCAAAGGCTTTATGGCCCTGTTTACCCAAATCTCATCAAAGAATTCTGGAGATTTGCTGACGCTGATGACCATTTCATCGTCTCCTATGTATTGGGGGTAAAGATAGTAATTACTGAAAAGTCAATTGCTTCTTTACTGAACATGGAGAAAGATGGAGGAATAAGGATCTACAACATCAACCCCAGGTCAAGGCGCGTTGCTCAGGAAATAAATCCAACCATTTTCAAGCTCAACACTGAAGGCAATCCTTCAAAGAACAAAGAACTTCATCAGAACCTCAGAGTATGGCTCAAGATCATTCTGGGAACCATTCATCATCGCCCAGCATCAAACTCCTCTGACTACATCAATACAGATCAGAAGTGCATTCTGTATTGCATTCACAAGGGGATGAAGCTCTGCCTTCCTGCACTACTCTTCAGATATCTCAGAGACTCTGTAAGGGAGACAAGAAACAACATGAAACCCAGATCCTACATCCCTCTGGGAAGACTTCTGTCTGATGTCTTCATCGAAAATGGGCTTGTAGATCATCTGGAGAAGAACAGGCTTATGGAAGATCTGGCAATAGATACTGGAAAGCCTCTGAACGCCAGAAATCTCAAGAGCATGGGAATCTTGAAGAAGATTCAAGTCAGACCCACGCTGGACACCTCCTGGGACTCCTTGAAGGATCAGAGGAAACTGCCCCATGGTCTTGCCAGGTTCTATAAGAATGAACCCAGAGACGCTATCCTCTTCTATATGCAGCGTCTGAAGGATGAAGGAGTCGACATCTCTGACTTCAGATTGGATGATTGTCTAGATTCAGAAGAAGATTTTGTTAGGTTCAAAAGAGGTCCCTCTTCAAAGAAGTCTTCAAAGGCAAAAAGAGCAAGGCTAGGAGAAACTTCTGGAACCAGATCTCCAGCGCCTCTGCAAGTAACTACTGGTACGTCTGCTCCCTCTATTCCCTCTGAACATCTTATGGCTTCTTCTAATCCTCTCCCAACACCACCTATATACACATCCTCTGAAACCCCACCTTCTACAACCAGAACCTCACAACCTCTACCCAATTTTAATCTTGCTCACACTACCACTTCCTCTTCATCATCTTCAGCCCCAGAATCACCTCCATACCTTAACCTCTCCTCTGACCCAGAATACTCTGACCTTAACTCTCCAACCTTAGCCCAAATTCAGGCTCAAAACCTCGCTTCACAACAACCAACACAATCTGAAGTAACTTCACCTCCCCCAGAACAAACAACCAACATCCCCTCTGAAGACCAACCTTCTGAAACTCAACCCTCTGACCTCCACACCTCTGATATCACCCCTCCAAACACCTCCGCTGAACCTGAACCTGAAGCTGAACTTGAACCTCTAACATTAGACTTAAACCCTCCAAACTCTCCACCCCAAAGATCTGAACCTCAACCTGAAGCTGAACCTGAACCTCTAACACTAAACCTCAGCCCTCCAACCTATCCACCTCATACCTCTGAAACTGACCTTTCTATACCTACCCTTGAGGAAGCCATCATGTTGTTCGCAGGGGCTTCAGTTCAGAAGGTCAAGTCTCTGACCAGTAACTCTGGTGTCAGTGATGATCCCGATTCCGTAAGGACACACTGGAACAGAGTCATTGGCTGGATGACCTCTGAGGCTTTTAAACTGAAGCACATCTCTGAACAAGTCAGAAACGACTTTATCAGAGATGCTAAGGCAAGACTACAGGAGAGACTTGCTAGAGAAGCTGAAGAGGAAGCCAGAAGGCTGGAGGAAGAAAGAGCAAGGGAAGCTGAAATCCTAAGGGCAAAGGAAGCTGAAGCTAAAGCTCTGGCCGATGCTGCTGCTGCTGCTGAAGCTGAAGCACAAGCTGCTGCTGAAGCTGAAGTAAAGGCCGCTGCTGAAGCACAGCAGGCTCTGACTCAGGGGGAGTCCTCATCTGTTGTCCCTATGGTTCTCCAGACGCTAGAAGAACTGAAGAAAGATCAGAAGGAACTCTGTGCCAGAATGGATAAACAAGACACTGTCAACGACAACATTCAGAACATGCTAGCTCTGTTGCTTCAGAGAATGCCTCCGCCTCCCAACCCCTAGGCACTTAGGATTTTGTTTGACTGTTGTCTTGCTTTTCTTGTTTCTGATGCTTACTTGTTCTTTTTGCCCTTGTTTCTGTTGCCTTTTATCTGAATACAATGTTTTTCTCTTATATTTCTCTTTTTGCTATGTCTTTTTGATTCTGACAAAAAGGGGGAGAAGTCATTAATAGCTCTGATGAAAATACTGTCTAAATACCTTAAGCACTCTGCTACATATTTTTCTTAAAAATAAATTTATCTAACTCTAGACTTAAGAAATTGCAGAAGGTATCAAGAAACCTCATAGCTTGGAAGCTCTGGTAAGGACTTCTGAACTCCCTAGCCTATCTCAGGGGGAGCTCTTGTCTATCTGATCTGATATTGCTTATGTTTCATCTGCTAATTGAGTTTGTTTTGTCATCATCAAAAAGGGGGAGATTGTAAGAACAAAAATTGTTCTACAACAGATTCCATGATTTTGATGATAACAAAGGATGAAACCAAAAATGGCACCCTAACGAAAAGTTTCTAAGTGTGCAGGGTTCTAAATAAAGAAGGAAGAGATCTGATGACGTCATCAGATACAGAATCATATAAGATACAAATTATCAGAAGACCAGAAGTAGAAACACGTCAAGAAAGTCTAACTCTGAGCAAAACAGCAAAATATCAGAAGCATCTGAACAAGAAATACGCTCTAGAAGTTCTGACTCTGAACAACGGTATGTCAAACTCCAGAAGCTCTCAGCGCTATCTAAAGAAGCCATCAGAACTCACAAGAGATCAACATCAGAAGTTAGATTGCAAGACTCCAAGATTTCCAGAAACATAAAGACTCAGATCATGGATTTCCTAATAAAGAAAGAGTAACGTTAACTTCAAATAAAGGCTTGGAAATGGATTTCCTAATACAGAAAGTTACGTTAATTTCAAATTCAAATGGAAAGGAACCATTTTTGGAAAGAAGTTTTTCAAGGAGAAAAAGTTGTTTTGGCAACAAACAACATAAGTCATGGCACTAATTATTATTCAAGAGTTATTATCTGCTATGATTTTTCAACGGCTCCTTCTCTCCTATATAAAGGACTGCAAATCAACATTGAGAGTACAAGAATTTACTGAAACATCAACACACATAAACACGTTTTATTCTCTCAATCTTCACGAAGCTTTTGCTTAGAACGTGAAACACTTTGTTCTTACTATTGTAATATTTGCTTATCTTAGAAGCACTCTAGATTACATAAGTCTTTATCTTTGTTGTATTTCCTCAAGTGACTCTTCGCAGTCTGTATACTTGAGAGGACTAAGAGATCACGTTGTTTGTAATTAATCTTTCAAGATTAGTGAATTAAGTCCTTGTTGAAGGAGAAATCACCTTGGCCGGGTGGACTGGAGTAGCTTTGTGTTATAAGCGAACCAGTATAAAATTCTTGTGTGTTTTTCATTTTGAAAAAGCGCTTATTTTTCCAAAACAATTCAAACCCCCCTTTCTTGTTTTTCTCACCTTCAGCCGGTAGTTGTAAGTCCTATTTATGTGGTTTTCTACCCAGTAACCGGTAGATATAATCCCCAATTTGTTGGTTATCTCTACCCATTAACTGGTATTGATATTCCTTCATTTTTGAGTATACCACCCAGTAACCGGTGATATATCTCTTGGATAATTACTCTTGTCAGGCAATTTATCCCTGGCGAGTCATCTTTCATTTACCCTTGTTTGGTAATGATTGTTTCTCCTTCTGATTGGTCATCATTCTATACCCAGTAACCGATATCTCGATGTCCTTTATTTTCGGTTGATTTATCCTTCATTAATCCAATAACCGGTTGTGGATAATCTTCCATGCGAGTATGTTATCTGTGTTATGACGGTAATAGATAATATATCTCATGCGCTCTTCAGTCGAAGTCTTTTTCTTCCCTAGTTGAGTAAGATTTGTATTTCCTTGTGGAATCGAATGTCCATCATGTAAGTCGAGTTTGCTTTTTCAACCCTCCTTTCAGATGATGAGTGTCTGGGATATGTCCCCAATTCACGCCTGGTTGGTCACCTATTATATGCCCAGTAACCGGTATCCCTGGTGTTCCTTCCTTCTTCCCCCTATTATGACTTTTTGTCCCCTGCGGAGCCAGATTTTCCTGAGTTGAGATGCGCCTTTTGGGTCCTCCTCAGATGTTTTGGATGATTGATATCTTTCACCCTTATACCGGTCTTAGATATTCTTTCTCCCTGAGCATGTTGTTATCTCACCCAGTAACCGGTGTTTTGATAACATGCCTCTCTTTGAGTTTATTACCCAGTAACCGGTAATATCTCGTTGTTTCTTCCTCAACTGGGTCCTTTGTGGACATCCCTGCCTGAGTCCGGATCTTTATCCAATGTGTAATTTGTGGATAGTTTTGATGTATTGTCATATTCCCCAATACATGCATCTTTGCGTCAGCTCGAGTCTTTCCATCGATTTATTTTCATGGAATCCCTTCGTGTCTCCCAGCAAGTTTTCAAGTCGTGACCTGCTCATGAATTTTACCTTATTTTCCCCTAGAGTCTCTATCGCCCTAGCGAGTGTGTTACTCTTATGGATTTTTCAGTTTCCTATGATTTCTTTTCCTTCGTGGCATTCATTCATCACGAAGATTTTATTTTGCATACATACATTTGCATCATGAGGTCTCTTAGGGACCAAAATTCGTCTCTTTTTTATTATTTAAGCCCATTCTACCTCGTCGAGACGAAGATTTTAACCTTCATATCTCCGGCTAGAATGACCTTAAATAGGAGCATCTGTAAGACCCTAATTTTGACCCTAAGATCCCTCATGGCATCATGTTATTGCACCAGTACATTGCCTCAAGGATCATAGCATGTTTGGCTTCTTAACCCTAGGATTGGGATTTGTGTGAGTGGTTTGAGACCACCAAGCATGCTTGTATTATATATTATTGCTTTTTTTATTTGATTACTAACCAAAAGCACAAAAATATCTCACTAACTCTTTTTGTTTTGAAGCTCAAGTGATCATGTACTCCAATGCTCCTAAGAGGCTTCTAAGCTCAATGAAGTGGCTAGATGAAGATGAGAATAAGCATGACAAATGGTCCATAAAGTTCCTAATCATCATATGTGTCTCCCAAGTATCTCAATTTGCCAATTTGATCAAGATAACCCAAAGGGCTTGAGGATTGTTTCCCAACGAAACCCTAATTCAATTGTGCTTTGACTGTGCCTTGCCCATGAAGCAACCTCAACCTATGATCAAATTTAACCAAGGGAAGTTCTTTCATTCACTATTTTATGCATATATGAGCCTATGTGAGGCCCCTCAATCATTTATTCATCAAGATTGGAGGTTTGACCTTGAAAAGTTGACCAATCAAGTCATCTGACTAAACTGAAGATCACTAAGATATAACTTTTTTTGTCAAATGAAGATGACCCTAAGATAAACAATGTTCTTAATAACCATATGAACAAATTTCATGTTCCTCAAAAATCCATTTGAAACTTGTAAAGTCATCATTCATTTCAAAACATTATAGGTCATTTTGACTGAAACCCTAATTTTGGGTCAAATTCCCAAGGACCTAACTTCCTTAATTTTAATGATTTTGAGGTTAGACCAAGTTCATTGGAAAGCTGAAGATGTCTACTTCAAATGTTATATTGGACAAAATTTCATAATCCTAAAATAAATACATATAATAATACAAAACATTATAGGTCACCTTGGACCTAAGTCATTGAATTTGAAAAAGTGCCCAACTTCAAATGCCCATAACTTTTTCATGAAAAATCCAAATGATTCTAAATTTGAGTCTAAATTGATCATATTGAAAATATCTACAACTTTGATGTCTGAGGTGTTTTCATTTGAAGCTTGCATCATGGAAACAGAGGGGCTTGAAGAGGTTTGCTTTTGGTGAAAATTTTCAAAGGGTGACTTAGACATGTTTTGTGCCCAGACTTTCACAGCCAGTTTTCACTAATTTCCAAATGCCAAATGAATTTTTGCCCAACATGACTTTTTTTCCTTATATCAAGGGCTTTCCAACCACTACTCCCATTACTTTTTTGGGCTTTCCATGTGTGAGTTTCGAAGAGCTTTCTCTTTATGTTCATTTTTTAATTTCATGTTGAAACTTCATGTGCAAGCCAATTCCACTTCAATTACACGTCCAATTCAATTCCAGTTGATCTCAACATCGTTAATCACCCATCATTGGGCCTTACATGCGCCTGTACAGGCCTGTGCAAGGAAGATTCAAATCCCATGCACACGAGGGAAGCATGATCTCAGCCACATTTCAGCTATAAATAAGAGCTCAATCCCATTCATTTTTGAACCAAGTGGAGACCTGAAGTGTTGCAGAATTGAAATCCCAACCCTCACTAAAGGAATTTTCAGATTTCTCTTTCTTTTTCAAGCTTGAAATTCAACATCATTAGTTGATTTTCAAAGCTCAATTCCTTAACCTATCATCTCCATCACACTTCTAGAGCAAAAGCATATCAATATCTTGAAGAATTCGTGGCATTAGAAGCTTCATTTTAGAGGTAGAACCTCAAACTTTTTGGATCTAGATCTTGCAATTCAATGTGATTTTCTTTAGTTTATGTGGTTTTCTGAAGTCCTCACACTTGAGGCAGGCCAGTGGTGGTCGTTATTTTTCACTTCATGCATTTCCAGTTGACATACCATGATCTTCCATCTCACATTTCTGTCTAAATAGGAAGAGTGAGGATGATCCATGGATACAATGGTGATGTACATCAACCGAGCTTCATTTTGATGCCCTTACTTTTTATTTTCATTACACATTTTTTCCCTGTGCGTGGTGGCCGGAATCTGGTATCTCACCAGAGAAGATGGTGGTTTCCACCACCATCCACACGTGTTTGCTTCCCAGCCTTTGGATTGTGTCTCAACGTTATAATCTTGACCATCCAATGTGATTACTTGATTTAATGCCATATGCAGTGCATTTGACTTGGTCACACCATGCGCCCTCAGATCTGGACAGTTCATTGATGCCACGTCAATTAATGAGGTGCATCACGCGGTTGTGGTTTTTTTTCATTTAATTCATTTTCTTTTAATTTCAGTTAATTCCATTTATTTTCAAAAGTTCATAGAAAATTTATTTGAAGTCACAAAAATATGAGACCAATTCAAAAAAAATTCTTGAAAAATATAGTTTCATATTTTGATTATTAATTATTTTTGTGACTTCATTTAATAATTTTTGTGAATTATTTGGTTTTTAATAGTTTTAATTCATTTTTAATTACTTTCTGATATTTGAAAAATCCAAAAATATTTTCCTAACACCTATGGATTATAATAAATCAATGAAAAATAGTCTCATCAATTTCTTATTTGATTTGAGATTTATTTGAGATTTTAATTCATATTGTGTTATTTTCCATTGTTTTTAATTGTTTTAAAATAGTTTCTGATTTCAAAAATTGTTGAAATTTTTTGTCAAAGTTTGTTTGACCATGTTAGACCTATGAGAATTTAATTGAACTTGTTGAAGTTGATTTGAATTAAATTTGAGGTTTGACCATATTTTGCTTATTTGCTTTTGCATTTATTTTTAATTCAAAAATTACCAAAAAATTATGTTTGACTTGTCGACTTGTGATCTTCATTTCTTTTCTGTTTGGCATTGATTGATGATGATTTGGTTCACATTTGATCAGTTGAATTTGATACTTGAATTCTCTTTCCCTCCATTTCATCTTCATCCCATTCTTTTCATAATTTGGCCAATGAGTTAATGTCTTATGGTTGGTCTTGACAAATGAGAGGTTTAACCTTCTTTGATCCAAACCAAACTCAACTTGATCCAAGATCAAGTGAGTTGTTTTGTGTCCATGATAGGTTGCTTCTTGGTTAAGCAAAAAAACCTAAAGTCCATACAAGGCTCTCCCCCTTTTATTTTGGCATGGCAAGTTTATGGAGCTTGGCTTACTAGTCATGATCTCTAACTTGTGTTTATTTGCCTATAGTTTTATTGACCGGCCTCAGATAGGTATGACTACTACATTAGTCCACTTACGATTGCTTAACATAGCGCTACATTGTCTTATGACAAACTAACATAACTTCACTAATTACTAACTTTAATTTGAGCATTTAATTTCTTGCCCTTTACTTTTAATGTCATTTATTTCTTGCTCATTTATTCATATTGCTTTTCATTTTACTAACTTGAGCATATATTTTATGTTTATGTCATTTTTCTTTTGCTCATTTGAGCTCATTATTGTATATAAATATATTGTTGTGTTGTGGTTGTTTTGTCTTTGTCTTGTGTGAACCCAATGCAAAAAGGAGAAAGGACTTAGAATTAGGACATACCCATGCTTAAAGGAGTTCAAGAGCAACTAGGCCTCATGCCTTTAGAATGCTAAATTTCAAAGTTGACTTTAAAGGACTTCTCATCTAAACTTATTCTTTGTCCATTCCCTTTATTGTGTTGTGAACTTTTTGATGTTTGCTCTTGTGTGATAGGGATTCCACCTTGAGATTGTGTAAGATGACCATTGTCATGAGTAGCCAAGTTAAGAGAGACAAGCCAAAATGGAGATCCTTTGAGCTTGAATCCAAATTGTTTGATTGATTGATTGTTTTCTAAGTCCAAAGGAAAGGAGCATCTTGAATCATCTCTATGATTCAAAGAAAAGGAACTCCAAAGGTTTATCTTTTCTCTCTTATCTTTGCATGCTTTAGGACTAGCCCTTCTCTTCTTCTCCTCACTCTCACCAAGCCAAAAATCTTTTTCTTCAAACTTTGACTTTGTTTCAAACTAGAAACCTAGGCTTTATGCCTTTGACCTTTCAAACTCTTTTCATAAATACTCATTGTGAATAAATCTTAATCCAACTTTAACTTCATTTTGTAAATAAATTAACTTGTAAATACAACTCACTTCAAGTTGTTTTTGTGGTTCCAATGGCCACCTTATTAAAACCTTTTCAAAAACATTAGTCATAGGTTTGAGTTATCATAGTGGTTGATGTAAATCTCATCTCATCCTTAGTGATTGGATTATAAGTCTTCCATGCTTATTATAGGGTTAACCCCTTACTAGTATGTTAAAGCCTTCCTCACATGGTGGATTGTTGGTTTAGGTTGAGTTTTCTCCATTTGATAACAAAAGACCTTAAGGCTTTTGATCAAATCAATTTACCAATCTTTTTTTTTATTTTTACCCCGAACTACGAGGTTTTGATCCTACCTCTGTGTTGGTACGTAGGCAATGGGTTCATCCATTCAAACAACAAATTTGTAAATATAATCTATTCTCTTCTCATCCCCCAATCTTTTGCACATATTTTCATAAATACCAACCTACAACACATGTTTGCAAAAAGGGTTCCCTTAGAGTACTAAGGATGTTTTGGGTGCGCAAAACCTTTCCATTTCATAACCAACCCCCTTACCTAGATCTCTAATATTTTTATTAGTTTTTTATTTGATAAAACTTCTTACTTGGCTTTTGTTCGCTTTTTTGCCTTTCCTTTGAACAAATAAAAGTGCGGTGGCAACTCGAATTGAATGTTGACTTTTGGTTTAGCCAATAAACCTAAAGGTAACAAAAACCCCGTTACAAGGAGTAATGATCACTGCCCCAATGCCATTACTATACTAATTAACAACTCCATCAAATACCATGCCCCAACGGGAACCAGGCTCTGGCCCTTCTTCAAGCAATGGTTCATCACAATCCTTCATTTCCAAGTACAAGATCTCTTCATCAGGAAAATCATACTGCACCGACTGATAATCTTCGATCGGTTGGTGAGCCAAATGGCAGCCAAGACACTACCTTTGATTGCGTTCTGAGATCAGTATTCAATATCATACTCTGATAACAACATCTGCCAACGGGCAATCCTCCCAGTTAAAGCAAGCTTCTAAAATATATACTTGATTGAATCCATTTTGGATATCAACCAAGTGGTATGATTCAACATATACTGACGTAGACGTTTAGCAGCCCAAGCCAATGCGCAACAAGTCTTCTCAAGCATAGAAGACCGAGTCTCACAGTCGGTGAACTTCTTACTGAGGTAGTAAATTGCAAATTATTTCATTCCAGTCTCATCTTACTGACAAAGAACACAACCCATACTATCTTCAAGCACAATCAAATACATGATCAAAGGTATTTGTTCAACAGGCGAAGACAAAATCGGAGGCTCAAGCAGATATTCTTTTATACTGTCAAAAGCTTTTTGGCAATCTTCGGTCCAATTACAAGACTGATCTTTCCGAAGAAGCTAGAATATAGGCGCACATGTGGCAGTCATGTGTGAAATGAATCTTGAGATATAATTCAAGCGGCCGAGAAAACCTCTGACTTGCTTCTCAGTTTTGGGCGCAGACATCTCTTGTATTGCTTTGACCTTGGCAGGATCAACTTCAATACCCTTCTCGCTGACAATAAATCCCAACAACTTACCAGAGCGAACACCAAAAGTACACTTATTGGGATTCAAGCGGAATTTATACTTCCTCAAACACTGAAATAGCTTCAACAAATGCTCAGCATGTTCCTCTTCATCAATAGATTTAGCAATCATATCATCGACATAAACTTCAATCTCTTTATGCATCATATCATGAAAAAGAGTAGTCATTGCTCTTTGGTAAGTTGCACCAGCATTCTTTAAACCGAAAGGCATCACTCTATAACAGAATGTTCCCTAAGGTGTAATGAATGTGGTCTTCTCCACATCTTCGGGTGCCATCTTGATCTAATTATATCCAGAAAATCTGTCCATAAAGTAAAAGACTTTGAATTTAGCAGTGTTATCCACCAACATATCAATGTGTGGCAGAGGGAAATCATCTTTCGGACTAACTTTATTTAAATCTCTATAGTCAACACACATGCAGACCTTTCCATCTTTCTTTGGCACATGCACAATATTGGCCACCCATTGTGGATACTCAGCGGTCACAAGGAAACCGACATCAATATGCTTTTGCACTTCTTCTTTAATCTTTACTACCAAATCAGGATGCGTTCTTCTCAACTTCTGCTTGGCTGACGGACATTTTGGCTTCAACGACAATTTATGCTCCACAATCTCATAATCCAAACCAGGCATGTCTTGATAGGACCAAGAAAATACATCTGAATACTCTCGAAGAAGATCAATCAACCCCTTCTTAACATCTGGACATAATCGAAACCCAATCTTGACTTCCTTCACATCATCTTAGGAACCCAAGTTGACTAGCTCAATTTTCCCTTCGAATAGCTGAATGGATTTTCCTTCATGCTCAAGAAGACGAGATAATTCATCACTCACTTCTTCATCACTTTCCTCCTTGGCCTCAAACACATGGAATTCAAAATTTGGAGAAGGAGAAGGATCATTGTATTCAATGGGGTTAGAAACCAACCTGCATAATGATTTGATATTTTGATTTTAGAGAAGTAAATTTGTGACCAAATATTATGCAGATGGACAATTATATTGTTTATTTATGTTTTTTGTGATATCTATTTTCAGAATAAAGCAAAAAGTAAAAACAAACATCATAGATGTGGATGAATAGAATTAATTTTACTGATGATCAAATTGAAATGCCCAATAATGTTCACTTATCCCTTAGGCATAGGAGATGGATTTTTAAAACAAATAAAAGCAATTACTTAGATCGATGCAAAATAACAGGAATATCAACAGCAGTCCAATTGTCGCAAGCTTTTCCATGTGCCACGAAATTGGTGCAGTCTTCATCTTCGTCACCCACTAGCACAACAGCTAAGTGTTGTTCATTGCCATGAATGAACCCTCCACTACGGAAGCTAAGTTTCATATCCTCTGATCTAGCAACTGATGAACCTTACTGAAAACCCAAACTGGTTATGTTCTTGTTGTCGCAGACCTCTACCACTCGCCACCACTGATCAACATTTCCTTCTTCAACAATCTTTCTTTCATCTTTCAATGAGGACATAGGTGCCCCAATTCTCTTTTCAACAGCAATAGATAAGGCTTGGAATGGAGTTCCAACCTCATCCTCAGCTTCAACGTAAGAGAAAGATGACAGATGGCTAACCAATAACGTCTTTTCCCCGCCAACAATGACCAGTTTCCCGTTCTTGACAAACTTGATTTTTTGATGCAATATGGAGATAACAACTCACCCTTCATGGATCCATGGCCTTCCCAACAGACAACTGTAGGCCGGGTGGATATCCATTACTTGAAAAGTAATTTGAAAATCACTCGGACCTATCTTCACCGGAAGGTCCACTTCACCTATCACTGTTTTGCGTGAACCGTCTAAAGCTTTGACGATTACACAACTATACCTCATAGGCGCTCCTTGATATGACAACTTTGAAAGAGTTAACTTCGGCAGCACATTCAACGATGATTTGGTGTCAACAAGAACATTGGATAAAGTCTCATCTTTGTAATTCATCGAGATATGCAAAACCAAGTTATGATTCCTATCCTCCTCAGGGAGTTCCTCATCACAAAAACTGAGATTATTGCAAGAAATGATGTTAGCTACAATATGATTAAACTGATCCACTGTAACATCATGTTCTACGAATGCTTGCTCTAGAACTCTTTGCAGTGCTTCTCTGTTCGCTTCTGAATTCATAAGCAGAGACAATACTGAAATCTTTGAGGGGGTTTGGAGCAGCTACTCCACCACATTAAACTCATTTTTCTTTATCAACTGAAGTACCTCATCATCATCATTAGTCTTTAAATTGTTGGATTCACCAGACTGATGCTTTGAAGCACTAACTGGATCTACTGCAGACACTTTCACCTTCTTACTGACAGTTGGATCTTCCATATCTTTTGGGAACACCGGCCCAAACACTCGACCACTGCGGGTCAGCTTGGTAACATCAACAATGCTTACGACAGAACTGGTCGTAGGTAATGGAACATATTGACCATCCTTCACCATGGTTGCAACTGATAAGGAACAATCTTATCGGATGCGTACGGGACTGGACCCGCCGACCGTATAACTAACGACGATACCGATCTTTGGCTGATACTATTACTGTTGTTACTATCATATTGAATCACCACTCTCTCGGGATTCTTAAACACAAGAACGATCATATTCACATTGTCATCTATGTGACAGGATTGAACAATCTGAATCATACCCTCATCCATTAACCACTGGATGTATTTTTTCACAATCTCACAACCTCTTGGATTAACACTGCAGATAACATAACCATCATGGTCATGCTCACATTCACTAACTAAGAAAATATCCTTGTGCATCGTCACCAAGGATCTCCTTATGAAATGGACATCAAACACTTTGAACTCCCCAGGGCAGCCATCTACCATGTTAACAGATGAATTTCTATGGGCTGGCAGTGGGTTAGCTTTCACGTCGGGTGTGCGGTCCTCGTAGGACACCATTCCATTTTTCACTAGCTTTTGAACTTCATATTTAAGTGGATAGAAATTCTCAATGTCATGTATGGGTTCTCCTTGATGAAAGGCATAATGGAGTTCAGGCTTGTACCACCATGGAAGTGGTTCAGGAATTTGTGGTAGATTTCTCGGTTATAGCAGGTTCTTGAGAACCAATGATGGATAAAGCTCTGCATATGTCATAGGAATCAGGTCGAAAGAGACCTTCTTCCTCTCGAAAGTTTGTTGCTGATGATTGTTGATATTGTTGATATTGTTGTTATTGTAGGTGTTTGCTCGTTGATGTGGTTGTTATTGTTGACGTTGTTGTTGTTGCATTGGTGTTGATTGACTAGCTGAAAAAACGGGAATTACTGAAGATACTTGATGATGATGTTGATGGGGTGGTTGGCTTCTTCTGATCTGAGGCTTCCTCTGCCTCCCACTAATAATTGTGTTGGCTTCGTTGTCCTTCTTCTTACCAAAACTTCTGCCATATCTCTTGTTGGACGATACCTCCTCCTTTGACAACCGTCCTTCTCGGACACCTTCTTCTAGCCTCATCCCCATGTTGAAAGTAGTGGATCAACAACTGATCATTGTCTATTTGGGTAGACATCTTGCGGGCATAAATCACTAAATGACTGAGCGGACATGTGTTCCCTTTGTATTTTTCAAAGTCATGCACTTTGAACTTCACTGGAATCTTCACATTCGGCACTAGACATAATTCAGCAGTACTCTTCCCAAAAAGGTCCTTACCTCTCAAAGTTTTCAACTCCTTGCGCAGCTCAAGAAATTGATCTTTCATTTCATCCATTTTCTCATATACGTCCGGGTGTAGCACCTCAAATTTACCCCCCTCATTCATGCAGTCACTTTTAGGTCATTTAACATTTCATATTGCATTTCATCATGTCAATCAGAATCAGCTCCAAGAAGCTTGAATATCATCCAAGACACTTTGTGGGTTCTATCTGGGTGATCAGTCAACACAAGGGAATGACTTGAGTTACTTCCAACATGTTCAAATGGGGTCTATTCATCATTCAAGACGCTAATCTTGAAGGAGCAAAAGTCTGTTCCTGAGCTGTCATGCTCGCTAGGCAAGCAGCGTGGTTCGCCTAGCGAGTCTGAACTGTCATGCTCGCTAGGCGAGCAAATTCTTCGCTAGGCGAAGCGCACGCGTTTTAAGAAATATATATAACAGAAAAATCTTGGACTTGGACCTCTCTCATTTGAGCCCACCAAGCCACGAAAATCAGGTTATAAATTCTAAAAAATTCAGTGGAAAAACCCTAGAAGAAAAGAGCTAACAGAATTCAGAGCAGCCTCCATAGACACTGAAGAAACAAAACTCACTTGCACAGAATCACCTCTATCAATTCCATCTCACATAAACCCTAACATTGCTTTGCAGACCCAACTGTGCAATTCAATTTCAATCGATCTCTCCAATCAGGTTTTCCCTATTGCCACTACTTTATGCTTTCAATTTGAAATTTCTGAATGTATGAGGTATTACGGTTGAGTTTGGAAGAGTGGGTATCGTTAGGTTTCACATGTGGGTTTAGACATGTATGAATGTGTAGAGCAATGCCTTGAATGTTTAATCACTTTGTTTCTGAGATGGATACCATAGGGTTTAGGGTTTCTGAAATCAGACTGTTATCCAGGAAGAACCCAGAACCCGCAGGCATTCGCTAGCACCTCGCTAAGCGAACCTGTAGCGAAACCTCGCTAAGCGAAGCAGTAGCGATTGTGACAGTAGTTTTTTTTGTTTGCTCTCTAACCTGTTTTGCATTTTGTTGTGACATGTTTTCTATTGCATCCGTGCGCTATTTACCTGATACTGTTATTGCTATGATTCTCTTGTTTGGTGTAACTCTTGATTGCACCCCGTCTTGTTATTCTAACTTGTTTGTTGAGTTTTTGTGAGGGCTCACATGACTCTTGAAGAGATAGCTTGCTTGGTATTCCACTTTATTTGTGGGATATCATTTGGAGATTTATTCTGATTACTTTGCTGACTTGCTTTCTTTGATGGTGCTAGCTTGAGAGATCTCTGGGTTTCTCGTTTCTTTAGTTGTTGTTACTTCGGATCTTTATCCATGTGGTAGATCTTTTGATCCCTTTTACATCTTTCCCGCATTTTACCGCTTTCTTAGCTGGAAGACCTCGATAGGAGGCAATGTTTTTGTGTGTTTACTTTTGTGCCTAAAGACCTCCAAGGAGAGGCACCAGTGCTAAAGACCTCCATGAAGAGGCAATTGAAGGATAAAAGGGATTAGTAGTCAATCCCCCGTTATTCAGTGTGTCGTTCTTTATGCTCGCACTACGTGTCGATGCTTCAGAACAAAAGCCCAAGATCTTTTGTCCGGTCAGTCAGTGGAGAGGGTTCCACCTTTCTGAATCCCCACTTTTTGTCATGAGCTCACCCTGTCCAGGGTTAAGAGCTATGAGGTCTTATCCTCATTACCCTTTTGATCTGCTCACCCTGACGTTCAGTGTCAGTGGTTAAGAGCCCGTTTGATTACCCTTCCATGGCTTGTTTGTCGAGGTTGATATGACCCCTCTTGACTAAAGCCCTACCCACGTATGTTAGAGCCCCCTTGTTGGCGTGTTTACTTTATGCATGTTTGTTTTGTATGGTGTGATCGTCTCCCCATAGGATTGCTAGGCTTCGTATAGTCTCTCGTTTGCATGTCAATTAAGGTAGCACGGTTCCTTCGTCTAGGACTTCCTTTTTTGCATGAGCATTCCTAAAACACAAACAAACTCATGACTTTTCTTCTCCTAAGAACACGTTAACTCCTTCTACTACAGGTGAGTAAGTCTCCAAAGGTCGAGCATCCGGTAGATTGCGTAGTAACGTCGTTCACCTAAAAAAAACACACTCCTCTTTAACCCATAGGTCAGCCGAGCTACGAAGACTCTGATTCTCATATTCGGATGAGATACGTATGCAGTGGATGCGACATCCGTGCGAGTCATTTTCTTTTGACCCCTCTTTTAGTAAATAGTACATTAGATAAACCCACACCCTTTAGACAAGAACAACAAGAGTGGATCCCGTAGAGTACTACGGATGCGTAGGGGTGTTAATACCTTCCCTTCGCATAATCGACTCCCGAACCCAAGATTTGGTTGCGAGACTTTGTCTTTTCCTTTCTTTTTTCCAGGTTTACTTCGAGCGTTTCCTTTCCCTCCTTTGGGATAAATAACGCACGGTGGCGACTCTTCTGTCATTTCTTTTCTCGCCGGTCGTTTCGTTTCGCATTCCTTTTTAGGTTGCGACACCGGGCCCTCATATGGCTCGGAATGATAAATAGTGTCTTCCAAACGAGGTAAAGTATGCACTACAAGCGGTGACACAGACATGACCAAGCTAGATTCCAGCATAGAAGAAAATGTAGGCGCAAAGTCTTCAGGCATGAAGTTTGGCGGCATTCCCCACGGGAATCCAGCATGCATAGCAGGCGTGAAATGAGCGGCAGTTGCAGGGACAGTAGAGGTAGCCACCTCTGAAATAACAGTCCTATAAGGAGGAGGAGTTGTAGGCGTTGGAGAAGACTGGCTCTAAGCAGCTAACACCGACTCCATCATGGCAGTCAGGCGGGCGATCTCCTCTTCCAGGTCTTTATTCTCTTGCTCAAGATGTTCCATGATTTTGGAGTGATTGGCGCGAGTATTGTACCGATGAGTCAGCTTGATTGAAGCACAGAAGAAACACCGATGAGACATCTGGAAAAAGAGAAACTTGCTTATGCAAATGATACATGAAATGCAATGCTTGATTGTTTTTATTTTTCAAGGAACTTACTATAAAAATCTCTTTTATTTATATAATTGGAAGGATTACACTGAGTACAATTTCAGAAAACAAATGAAAAATACAAGAGAAAAGGAGATTAGTCATCCTAAGGATCCCTAACAACAACGTTAGAAGATCTGGATGTAGGCGCGTACTTCCTTCGAATCCGTCGAATCTCGGTCTCAAAAGAAGCTTTCATTTGAGTCTTCTCGAGGACAAGCTGATTAACAATCATCTTCCAAGCAACGGAAGACTGAGGCATGCTAGAGGAAGATGAAACCTCCGGCTCTCTCTGTCTCTTTTTTACTCGGTCTTCAAGTAGCTCAATAAGTGCATCTTTGTCCTTAGACTCCAACTGCAACTCCTCGTGCTTTTTGCTCAAAGCATGGAAACACTCTTCCCACATATCCTTCTCTCGCTTCATCTGGGCGAGTGCGTCTTCCAACTCCTCTACATCTTGGTTAGGGAGATTTAATGGCTCAACCACAACCATAGACATAGGTCTTTCACAAGGATATGGCATCTTCAATTCCAAAGCTCTCTTCTTCACCCAAAGAGTGTAAGCTTCCAAAGCTACACAATTGCATGGACCAAGCTCGGATCTTCCTTTCCTATGCACATTATGCCAAACCTGCACAGTCTTCTGCTTCAAATGTTGGGGATCTTTACCCTCTTGATAGAAAAGACCTTCTAACAAAGTGTTATTAGGCTTGTCTCTCAAGGGGAACCCAAGTTGACGACGAGCCAAAGCAGGGTTGTAGTTAGTTCCTCCTTGTGTACCAATGAGAGGCACATTAGAGAATTAACCACAATTATCAATAATCTCCAAACTGCTCAAAGAAGGATCATACCAAACTATATCATCATTAGTGAGAGACATAAGTCTCTAAGACCACCGTAGGCATTGTTTGTTCTCCATAAAAGCAGATGTCTGAGGCAAGTGAAAAATAAACCACTTGTACAGAAGATGAATGCAACCAATAATAGTTCCACCACCTTTAGAATTCCTTAAATGCAAATAAAAGTACATATCACCCAATAAAGTAGGCACATGATTCCCAATCAAGAAAATTCTAATGGCGTTAACATCAACAAAACCGTCAATGTTAGGGAATAAAGCTAATCCATAGATGAGAAATACAAAGATGACTTCAAAAGCGTCCACACTACCGGCTTGAGCAAAGGCAGTAGCTTCCTTGATGAGGAAATCAGATGGCAACCCAAATAATCCTCCTTTCTTCGCTCAATGAGCCTTTATCCCATACTTCTTCAGGTGAAGAGCTTCAGCTATAAGATGAGATCTGGGAATCTCTTCCAATCCACTAAAAGGCACTTTGTAAGAAATGAGTATTCCCAAGAGATGGGCATACTCCTCCAACATAGGCACAAGCTGATAATCCGGAAAAGTGAAGAAACGGTAGAAAGGATCATAGAACTGCACCAATACACTCAAAAGCCTTCAACCACATCAGTAGACAAGATAGATAAAAGCTTCCCATGGCGTTGTTTGAAGTCCAAGGGATCTAATACCAAAGATACTATATTCCTTAACTATTTCAAGTCGGGGCTTCTGAAACTGTACTTCTTAGTGTTCCTTCGTCCATAGTCCATGGTCTGAAAATATTTGCAAATAATACCTCAGTTCCTTGAAATTTTCGTGTGATGAATGTTATGATGTGCATGAATGCATGAATGCAACAATCACAAATAATGGATCACATACAAGGCAAGCAAACAAAGGTCAAGGGATGAATCGAGTCATTGTCAATATCAATCATCCATTTTGGTGGATTATGGTTTTCACCTTATCAATACCCGAGTTCCATTTATATTGATAAGACTTGATTGGATCAACCAAGAATCAAGGGTTTGTTGTGAGTCACGAGCATGCAGTATGGGTAAGAGCCATCCCAAAGGAGTGAACTAAGGATAAAAACCTGTAGATCAAGTTCTAAGAAGTTCCCAGAGTCTTAATTCCATCTATCAGATATTACAGGTTAAGATGACTGAATTATCGACCCATAATATTCTCAAGAGAAACTCGTCTGGGTGTAGTATCGTGTAACAACTATTATCAAGTATACACTTGAATAGTCTCTGCACTACGTCCTAAATAGGCCAAGAGGGGTTAAATGTTCTACGGTCCTTAGCTTCTTGGATCCTAAATTAGAGATAGTAATGCCTAACCATAAATACTTGTGTGACATTTCCAAATCTAAAAGGGTCTCCACTAAGCAGACGGATCTCAAGCTAACTTGTTAAGGACTACTCCACACAAGTCGAACATGACTATACCATCCTCCTATCTTAATTGCACTCAAGTTCGGGTTAGAAATTATCTCACCACTCAAAGATCACCAAGCACAACAAGAAGATTATATCACAAAAATAAATATACATACATCAATTATATACAATTATATACACACAAAAAGTAGGCTAAACCCACTAGAGACTACTCCCCAGCAGAGTCGCCACTTAATTTCTGTAGCGGTAAATTCATGATCATCAAGCTATGGATAAGAAAGACATCAATAAAACCAGAGTCGCCACCGCACTTTTATTGTTTCCAAGGGAAAAGGGAAAAGTACGAACAAAACCCAAAAATAAGAAGTTTTCAAATCAAAACTAATAAAATGCCAGAGATTACAAGTAAGGGGGTTGGTTACACAGAGGGAAGGTTTTAGCACCCAAAGTGTCCTAGGTACTCCTAGATAGCCCTTTTTTGTGTGCATATGTATTTTGTACAAAATGATGTTCATAAACAAATAGAATGGGGGGATGAGAAAAGAATTCATTAATTATATTTTTGTGTTTGACAAGACCTTCAGACTTGTGTCTATGTACCAACATAAAATGAGGGACCTAAACCTCGTAGTTCTTGGTATAGATTTCAAAGTGAATGCATTGCTTTTAACAAAATTTAAGTTTGAAAGGCACAAAGGCCTAAAAATGGTTTGAATGAGTTAGTTCTTTTTGGCTTTTTGAAAGTTTTAAGTCAAGTATAATTAAGTATATTTACAAGTTTGATTAAGAAAAGAACTTTGAAAATGCTATGGCATAAGGCCAAAGTTTCTAGTTTTCAATATGGTCTAAGTTTTAGAAAAAAACAAGCTCAAACAAAGAATTTTTAAAAGGGGGGAGAAATTTTGAAATTAAAGAAGTGGAAAGGAGATAAAGAGACTAATCCTAAGCACATAATTAAAAGTTAAGAGTTGAAAAGATCTGACCAATGGGCTGCAATCCAATAAACAAGAATGTCATATAGAAACCCAAATTCCATTGGACATTAGAATCAAGCAACAAACAATGCACAATATATCAACTTGAAGAGCAAGGAATAAAATAAAGATAGCCACATCCAAGCTTAGCAAATCCATGATCTTCTAGAAATTTACCCATGTAACAGATGAATTCTACAAGTCACAGGTTCAAAGTAACAGCTTCACAATGATCATGTTACAGATGAACTCAAAATGGATCTTCAATGATGTATCAGATGAAGTTTCGAATTGCAAGCACTTGGTTTCTTAAAAGTTGGCATTGACCAAGTCCTCTGCATAGGAAGTGTTGCCTAAATTCTAAGTCCAATTGTCTCAGATCAAACCAACAGTCCATACAAGATATTTTTTAGAGTTTTTGTTCTTATTATGTACATTTATGGTCAAAATGAACAAAGTGAAAATGACATTAACATAAACAATTAGAATGGTATGAATAATGGCAAAGGAATAAGGCTAAAAAATAAAGTGCATTAAAGTAAATGACTTGAAATTAAATGTTAGTTGTTAATGAGTTAGAAGTTAGTATTGCTTTTGCTTTTTTATTTTAAGTCATTCTTTGGAGAACACTCAACCCACTTATCAAAAGCATGGATCCTTGAACCAAGACATCTCACAAAGGAATGAGAAAAGGCCAAGTTTCCACACAATACCATGAAATAGGGGAGACTTACAATCTCACTAACTAGAATGTTATGCCTTTTTGTGTAAAAAAATTAGTGTTATGTTAAGCAATCGTAATTAGACTTATGTAGATGTTACAACTATTTGAGGTCGGGCAATAGAATTTTGGTGTTAATGCATGTTAGAGACATAGTATAATGGACTATGCTCATGAAACATACCACATACAAAAGGATATGCAAAAGAGGTGGCCGAATCTCATCCATACTTATATTGATTTTGCAATCACCTAGCCTTAGGATATTGAGATATCATAGGTCCATGATATGAATGCATAAAGAAGGGGAATAAGATGAAGAGGAAGGGGAATGGATCAAAAATCAAATTGGATAAAGGAGGACTTTTACCAAATTAAGATCATTCATTCATTTTGGGAGATGGAATGTATATTCCATCAATCCCCTAAATCCAATTATCTTAACCTAACAAAGTCGAATCAACCTTGACCAAGGCCCAAATACCTTCAAAATGGTCACCAATTTCATGTCATTCGGATTTATAATGATAGAGTTATGCATTTTTGAAGTTGAGGAAAATCACTTGTTCAATGGTATAGGTTAAAAATGACTTATAATGTATCCTCATATCACATGCTCATAAAAGTTGAATCAGCTCTTACTCCAAACATAAAAGTTGAATTAGGCATCTTGAATTTGATTTCACAACTTAGAAATCTTTCATATCATAAAAAATGAGCAAGTTATGGCCTTGGGAAGTTGACTTTCAAATTAGGGTTTAGACAAAATGACCTATAATGTTTCATCATAGAAAATGACTTTCCAAGCAAAAATAGCTCTAGGTCTCAACATAAAAGTTGTTTATATGTCACTTAGAGTAACGTTTCTCTTGAAATCATTTTCATATGGTGAAAATTGTACGAGATAGGGTCTAGGGAGACCCAGTTTTGATCAGATGAGTTCATCTTGCCAACCACCGCCAACCAACTTGCTAACTCCCAATTATCTTGAATTTTTAGGCTCATGGTAGATAATATATGCATAAGATTATGAATTTTGAAGTTTCCCTTGAGAAATTTGATTAATTGGTGAGATAGCTTGTTGGAGAAGTTATTGAAGATACCCAGTCAAATTAGGGTTTCCAAGGCAAATCACCTCCAAACTCTTGAAGAATACTTGACCAATATGACATGTAGAGATCATTGGGACTCATATATGATGCTTTTAGACATTTTGGATCAATCCTTGATTGTGCTTTTAGCCATGAGGGTCTTAAACCCTATATATGAACTTGATAGATCAATGATGATCATGCCCTACTTACAAAATAGTTAGGCAAATACAAAGACATATTTTTGGTATTTTGGTTAGTAAAATGATAATATACGAGTATGATACAATCACATAGTGTTGGGTAATCTTTCCCAAAACAAACCAAATGAAAGAGGGGTAAGGAGAATGCCAAGGTGTGATCCCAATGCTAATGCATATGATGAAATTGCCTGAGGGATATTAGGGTCAAAATTGGGGTCTTACAATAGCACGTTACTTCTTTGTTTCGTTTTCCTCTGGAAGTTGATTCTAAGCAATCTCCCTTGTGTCTTGGTCTTCTGAAGTTGTTATTCCTTTTTCTCTAGAGTTATTTTACTCTTCTGGTTAATAGGGATAACTCTTCTTCATCATCAGAATCATCCTTTTAGGAGTCATAATTTTCTTCTTTCTCATGTTGGAGAGCTTTGTTCCTATCTGGTTTGCGTCTGTCAGATCTCGACTTCAGAGCCACTGATTTGCTTTTCTTTTAGGGCTCATCTTCCTCAAGTTCTATCTTATGACTCCTGAGGAAGTTGACGAGTTCTTCCAAGCTTATGTTGTTCAGATCTTTTGATAGTTTTAAGGCAATGACCATAGGTCTCCACTTCTTTGGCAAGCTTCTGACAATCTTTTTGACATGATCTGCAGTTATGTAGCCCTTGTCCAGAACCTTGAGTCCTGCAATTAAAGTTTGAAATCTAGAAAACATTACCTCTATAGCTTCATCGTCCTCCATCTTGAAGGTTTCATATTTTTGAATTAGAGCCAGATCTTTTGTCTCTTTGACTTGAGATTTGCCTTCCTGGGTCATCTTTAGAGAGTCAAGTATTTTTTTAGCAGTTTCCTCGTTGGTGATCTTTTCATATTCATTGTAGGATATGGCATTCAACAATATTGTTCTTGCTTTGTGGTGATTTTTGAAATCACGCTTCTGATCATCAGTCATTTTATTTCTAGCAATAGCAATACCAGCATCAGATATCGATGGTACATAGTCAATTGTAACTATGTCCCATAGGTCAGCATCATAACCCAGAAAGAAACTTTTGATTCTATCTTTCCAATAATCAAACTTTTCTTCATCAAACACTAGAAGTTTGGCATTTTAGCTGTCTCTTTCATTTATGTTGGCCATAGTTTTTTTTCTCACGCTAGATCTCTCTACATTGTTAAGTGTTTGATTAGAAAATAAAAAACAGAGTCGAAGCTCTGATACCAATTGAAGGTAGAGAAAAACAAGAAAGGGGGTTTGAATTGTTTTCACAGATGATAAAAACCTTTATAATTAAAACACACATGAAGAATAAGGCTATCAACACAAAAGTTTATCTTGTTCGCTTGAAATTCAAAGCTACTCCAGTCCACCCGGCCAAGGTAATTTCGCCTTCAACAAGGACTTAATCCACTAATCTTGAAAGATTACAACAAAAAACATCTAAGAAGATAAAGATATCTTTGCCCTCTCAAGTTTACAGACTTCACAAGTCACTTGAGGAAATATTCAACATATATTCGAAAATACAATGAAGTGTTTAGTGCTTCTAGGTAAGCAGTAGTTACACAATATAAGAATTGAAGTGTTTCACACTTAGAGCAACAACTCGTGTGAACAAGATTGAACAAGAATAAAAGGGATTATGGATTTTGTTTGCAGTATTCTTGCGTGTATGCTTCATGTGTTGTAAGATGATGATCCTTCCTTTATATAGTGATTTGATCAAGAGACCGTTGGCTGAGGGATTCATGAATATCTTGACAATGATGGACTTTTAATGTCATTAATCTTGTTGTCCTTTCCATAGCAATTTTTGAGAGCATTTAATCTCTTCCAAAAATTGATTCATATCAAAAGCAGAAAACTTCGTAGCTAAGTCTTTATGGTTGTTCTTGAATCAGAGTATGCAGAGTTCAGATGTTCTTATTTAGTATGTATATCTTCAGATAGTTGCTGAGAGCAGATTTACTTCATAAGTTCTTGATGTGTCTATCAAATAGTGCCTTCTTCAGAGTATAAGTCATCAGATCCATTATGTGGAACTTTTCAGATTCAGAGTGTCTAAGTCTTCTTTCATCAGACTTTGTGCACTTTCTTTTCTTCAGAGTCAGAACCTCTGTTTTAATTTATTCTAAGTTGTTATTCTGGACTTGCATGATGTCAGATGTTTGTCTATCTGATCCTTTTTCTGTTAGAGTCCTGTACACTTAGATAAATTTGTTAGGCTACCAATTTGTTTCATCCTTTGTTATCATCAAAACCTTAGAGATGAATTGTAGACACAAAATCTTATTCTAACAGCACAGTATAATGCTTTCTGAAAAAGGACCCAATTGGGCCAAACATAAATTGATTTTTTGGGCATGCATTTTTCCCAAGGAAGGTACCAGCCTCTATCCCAAATTGCTTAAGAATTGCTAAACTTTCTAGATGAAAATCTTATGATTAAGCAAATTCAACAATTTCTTGGCATTATCAACTATATTAGAGATCTTCTACCAGACAAGCAAAGTATACCAGTCCTCTATCCCAATTACTTGAGAAAAAGCCACCACCATAGGGGACAAAGCAAACTAAAGTCATTTAGGCTTTAAAGAAGATCGTACAAACTCCTTTTGCCCTGAAAATCACTGGGAATGGCAAAAGAGTTCTACAGACCAATGTCAGTGATCACTATTGGGGACCTGTCCTAATAGAAGAACTTTAAGGGGAAAAAATACTATTGCGGTCATGCCAGTGGCCAATTTAAGAAAGCTGAAAAACACTATCACGCTACCTATAAGGAAGCTCTTTTTGTGAAAATGGGAATCCAAAAGTTTGACTTCCACCTAAAAGGTTACCAGTTTGAAGTCCAAATGGACAACTCCTTTTTCCCCAAAATCCTTGAATTTAAAAATAAGATGCCACCAGATCCTCAAACCCTTCGCCTCAAAGATTGATTTTTCAAATATGATTTCTCTGTAAAACATATCAAAGGAACTCAGAATGTGATCCTTGAGCTACTATCTAGACCTATGAAACTGATCTAGATCATCACGACAAATCATACGTTTCCTATGATTCTTATGGTTAAACCACTACCAGCCCATGCATCCATAACCAAGAATCTTCCTCCATGAGTAATTGTATCCTCTTCACCGTCCCAGCTCAAGCAGTATGCCAAGAACAATCTCTTTTATTACATGACAAAAATCATAAGAAATAAACTCTTAGATCATACTCCTTATTTCTCATACGCACCTTTTTGCCTACCAATTTTAATAAACCCAAATGTTAAATTCACAAAGAACCATTTATGGTATATCTGGTGTGTCACCAGTTTATATTTTATGTCTGTTCTTATTCCCACCAAAACCATATATCAACACATAATGGACCCCGAGAACCATAAGTCCTTGGTTTGGACTACTCTTGAATGGTACTCTCCATTACAATGGTGGAGAAATCAATTAAAACCAATCTTGGACGAGGTCAAAGAGAGAAGATTAGCTTTAGAAGTTATTAGCAAACTCAAGACTGTTTTCTTTCTACACAAGCCCTATCAAACAGATCCTGCAACTAAGCTACTTGATTGTAAGAGTTATGTTCACTTATGGGAAACCATTGATGATTATCCTCCCAGTCTAAAAAGAACAAAGGAACTAATGGAGTATGTTAACTTCATCAATCTCCATGATCAAGAGAACATCAATGATAATGCAACTTGCATAACTAATGAAAAGTTCATAAGACCAGAAGTTAGAGAAAGCTCAACTCAAGCCAAACAATAGAAACCTGATTCTCCAAGGAAGTTGAATTCTCAGAAGGACGCGTTCAAGAAACTCATAAAAAAATAATGGATCACACTTACAGGATTGATGACATCTGGAAGCATGAGTCATCTCGTTTTGGAGATTGATTTTCTAAAGGAAACTTATCTGATCAGAATATGTCTCAATGTCATGAACCCCTCTTCAAAGACTGATTTGGACGGATACCCACTATGTATCATAAGCGTGTTTATAAATAGTGTTGTTTTATACTCTTATGTAAAAGCATATCAATGATAGATAGATAGTCAAAAGTATGTCGGCCAGTTGCTAAAAAGCATTCCAATAATGCTTAGGGCGTCCTCTCTTTTCAAAAGCATGTATGCCACCTGTTAAAGCATTCTAATAATGCTTGGGTAGCATGTGCTTATATTGATTGCTTTCCTGTCTTGTGTGTTTCTCCTCGGCTATATCAGGGGGTGGTTTGTATCGAATTTCCTCAAAAGAATATAAACACTTGTGTGCTTAGTTCTAAACATGTTATAAACATCTTTCTCTTCTCACTACTAAAAGCTTTAAGTTCTCATGTTCTCATCATAGATAGCACATTAAGATGCAAGTATGCATTACACTTGCTTCGGGAATGAGGATCTAATGTATCAGAAAATATTTGACCCAGATCCATGCTACGGTCCTTACTATTACGATATGACAGTTTTAATTGTATTAGGTGGCTTTATAAGTCCAAAAGACCGGCAGTAATGGTGTTATACTATGTAATTGAGACTAGGTTCGTAGTATGTGAGACTTACGATCAACGTGGTATCAGAACCTCGTCAAAAAGAGGGGGTGCATATGATAAAAACATAAAAATGGTAGTTTAATATATTTTTAAATATGATTATATATGATGATTTAAATGTGTTTAAATATCATTTAAATTTTATTTAATATATTAAAATATTTAAACACATTTTAAAATATTAATCATATTTTAAAAATATATTTCAATATTTTAAAATACATATTTTATAATATGGCACCGGTTTATATATTTTAAACTAATATATTTAATTAATATATTATATAAAAAAAGATTTGAAACAGATTGTGTCATTAAAAAAAAATAAAAAATAAAGATTTGTCTTATTATTGATTCTAATAAGTGAATATAAGAGAGCAAAATAGAAGAATCTTTTTAAATAAATAAAAAAAGATTTTTGCATGTCATTGATTTTGTATGCTAAAGATCAAAACAAATGAATCTTCCTAAGCAGCACAGTACGTTCAAGTGTCCGGCATAAACCTTGACTTGGTCTGAAACACTATTTAGATTAACAATATTAAAAACATTTTACCTTTTTTTTCTTTCATGTTCACTTTATTTTTCACCTTTCTATCACTTACAAACTAAGGAGATAGTATGGCTGCAAGTACAAGCCATGAGGTTGAGGTGGGGATTCTATATATGTTATATAAACAAAATAAATTACATCTATTTAAAGTGACTGTAAATGTAACACATATATTCAATAACCAAAAAAATATATAATCATCATAATGATAATACTGTTTGATGTTAGAAGAAGAAATTTGTGTAGCATAAAAAGTAGTGGGGTGATACGAATTCACGTGATGTTGTAGGGGGGACCGTTGCTCACTCTGTCTGTACAACATCCGATAGAGATTTGCATATCATTTTCGTATGGAGAATTTTTAGCCCACGTTTCATATTTCAAAATCAATCTAAAATCAAAATGATAGGTTAAGCTTCATCATTTTTTTTTGTATAATCAAATCACATAAACATCTACTATGTAAATACGATCAAAAATGGGATGGAATAGACTATACATAGCAAGTGGGGTTTCAGCCAGGCCCCCTCTAACACCCTTACAAAGTTTTGAATACAATAGGAAAGGAGATATAATTGATGTGATAAATGATCTCATTCTTTTATTATATCATTCTTCAATACATATAGGTCATGCGGTAAAGATCGAAATTAACTCACCAACAAAGAAGAGTAAACTACTTCTAGAAGTGAAGTATAGTAAGGTGTTCTTCCTAAATATTATTTAAAGAAATTTTCTTAAAATTTAGTCGGGAGAAATTTAGTCAAGAGATATCACAATTGTCCTATTAATTTAAGAGATATTAGTTGTCGTCCCCTCCTTCATGTAGGAAGTTTCCTATTATATTGCTTGACTCATCAATGATCCTTAAAGACATGTTTTTTCACATCCCTCATTAAGGTCACTTCGTATATCGTCCGTCACTTTCAATAATTATTAGATACTGTTTTTTCCATTAATTTATGTAACTCTCATGCAATCATGGGGACATTTCGTAACCGTCTCTTGTGACCGCCCATATGGTATCCTAGCACTGAAGTTGGATCCGACTTGTCCCCCTGCCAGTGTTAACACGAGACTGACTGCGATGTGCTTGCTCTGTATCTAAGTGGTTCCTAATCAGATTCCGACTTGTGTAAGGCTATAGATTTCCAGCCTACTTGTGTTCACATACTCGATTTTTCAAGAACTCAGCCTCAGAGAATTTTGGGATGTACATAAGCCCCTTGATCACGAAATCCTATCGGATCGAAGTGTTCGGACAAGATAATCTCAAAATTCCTTCTTCCTTAAGTTGGTCTCCTATTCAGAGAGTTACTGGATGTCAGTCATCTTAATGATGACAAATATTTCTTTCTCCTAGTCACGATGGCTTTTATGGAAACTCCCATTTGTCATCATTACTATTCTTCGGTACAAATTCCTGACTGTTGCAAATTTTCTTTAAACAAAAAGAGACTTGTTTTTTCACTTTGCTCATTTTACCATAGCTAGTGAACTCCCCAAGTGTTGCAGTCAAGTTTCTACCTTATCAGTCACATGATTTTTCTACAATCTTAAGCCCCATGTATCATTTTCTTTTCCTTTTTTACTCTCTACTTGCTCTTTTATTATGTCTTTAATACGAGATTACAATCAATCGGGAGAATGCTCGATTTCCCTTACTACTCATGTTAGAGATAAAATTTGGAATCATTGCATGAGAGAGTGTGAGAGTCACTTAAGTCAAATGGATTTTGACCGGATTATTATAGAGGTTTATGTGTTGACTCTGAATCAGTGTTACTAATAGGTGAAGGGATTATAAGTCGGATTCTCCAAAGAAAATGAAGATATATTTAAGTGACGATGTCAGTCAAGCCGACCTAACAATTACTACCTTGATGTGGGATTCATGTTGTAGTCATCAAACTAACCCATCTTTTGAATTCAACTTCTGATCCAACAACTTCGATGGTTTGAGATATCATTAAGATCATCTTAATGTGATTGAAGATATTGAGAAGGTGAAGTTAATAGGCGTTCAACAGTTGACCCAAATCCGTGGGGCCTACTTGATGAGGCGGGTAGTCATTACTCGGGTTTTATTTGAAGTAGGTGATGCCTTCGAATAAAATGAGATTCGTCTTACCAAAAATATAACCCAGTTGAAGGATGACTTAAAGGCCCGGACCGTCCAGGTGGAGGAGTTAACCAAGCAGCTTTCAAAGATGAAGAAACAAAAGGAGACGTCGAAGCCCTAGCTGTCAGAAATGTATAAGCGGAAGGAAACTGTTGAATCCAAATGATCGGAACTGGAAGTAACCAATGCTGGTTTGACTCGAGAAGCTCAACAAGCTAGGACTCTTAATGAGACTTTAAAAAAGTATTTTCAAGATGCCCAGGTATATTTTATTTCTGATGGTGATGAAGCTTTTGAGAGAGCTAAAGCTCAAACTTTTAGCATCATGTCAGACCTGGACGTGTCAAACATGAATTTTTTTAGGGTTGTGGTGGACGGGAAGTTGGTCTACATGGAGTAAGCTTCCCCTTAAACAAAGGGTTTGAAGGATGTGGTATGGGAGATTCGACAACTAGAGCTCAGGAAAACGAGCATCATGAAGTTTACATTTGTTTATGTTTGTTGTTGGTCATCAGTGGTGATGTGCCTTTTGTATATTTTGAACAATATTTTGTCTTTCTGTCAGACGCTTATGCCCTTTAATGGCCCTTTTTTATTTATGACAATGTTATCCTATTATCCTTTTTATTATTTCATTTGATTTTAATAACTTGACTGTTTTAGTAATTTATGTTTGGTCTAGTGATACATTATCACACTCTAATCAGACTTCTTAATTTTATTCGACTGACTACCTTTGGTCCCAACTTAGCCAGAGGTCTTGAAACCTAGCCAAAAGTTCATCTTTTATTCAGTCAACTTTGTAGGGTATGGATCTTTTTCTGCCCAAAAATTTAAATTTCCTTAACCCGGCCAGAGGTTCAACGTTTACTTAGCCAATTTCATTAGGTCAGAGGTTTTATTAAACATAATCGGCCAGAGGGTTAATGTTTACATAGCCGATTTCATTAAGTCAGAGGTTTAATGTTTACATAGTCGATTTCATTAGGTTAGAGGTTTTATTAAACATAACCCGATCAGAGGTTACATAGTCGATTTCATTATGTCAGAGGTTTTGTTATACATAGCACGGCTAGAGGTTTAATGTTTACATAGCTGATTTCATTAGGTCAGAGGTTTTATTAAACATAACCTGGCCAGAGGTTTAATGTTTACATATTCTATTTCATTAGGTTAAGGGTTTTATTAAACATAAATCGGCCAAAGGATTAATGTTTACATAATCTATTTCATTGGGTCATAGGTTTTATTAAACATAACCTGGCCAGAGGTTTAATGTTTACATAGACGATTTCATTAGGTCAGAGGTTTTATTAAACATAACTCAACCAGAGGTTTAATGTTTACATAGCCTATTTCATTGGGTCACCAAATATCTTTGTGAAGGTCTCGGCTACTGGGATGAGTTCAGTTTTTCCTGCAAAAGTGACGCACAAAATATGAATTGAAGGTACCTCATTAAAAACCCTTGCCCCAACCTACCTCTGTTCCTCCTCCTGGGAATTCTAAGTCCGGTTCTCCACAGAAAATGAAGATCTTTATGAGTGACGATGTAAGTCAAGTCGTCCTAACAATTACTACCTTGATGCGGGATTCAGGTTGTAGTCATCAAACTAACCCATCTTCTGAATTCAACTTATGGTCCAACAACTTCGATGGTTTGAGATATCATTAAGATTATCTTAATATGATTGAAGATATTGAGAAGGTGAAGTTAATAGGCGCTTAATAGTTGACCCAAAACCTTGGGGCCTACTTGATGAGGTGGGAAGTCATTACTCGGGTTTCGTTTAAAGTAGGTGATGCCTTCAAACAGAATCAGATTTGTCTTACCAAAGACATAACCCATTTGAAGGATGCCTTAAAGGCTCATACCATCCAGGTGGAGGAGTTGACGAAGCAGCTTTCAAAGATGAAGAAACAAAAGGAGACGTTGAAGCCCCAGCTGTCAGAAATGTATAAGCGGAATGAAACTGTTGAACCCAAATGATCAGAACTGGAAGTAACCAATGTTGGTTTGACTCGAGAAGCTCAACAAGCTCGGACTCTTAATGAGACTTTAAAAAAGTATTTTCAAGATGCCCAGGTATATTTTCTTTCTGATGGTGATGAAGATTTTGAGAGAGCTAAAGCTCAAACTTTATGCATCATGTCAGACCTGGACGTGTCAAAGATGAAATTTTTTCAGGGTTGTGGTGGACGGGAAGTTGGTCGACATGGAGGAAGCTTCCCCTTAAACAAAGGGTTTGAAGTATGTGGCGATGGGCGATTCGACAACTAGAGCTCAGGAAAATGAGCATCATGAAGTTTAAATTTGTTTATGTTTGTTGTTGGTCATCAGTGGTGATGTGCCTTTTGTATCTTTTGAACAATATTTTGTATTTCTGTCAGACGCTTAAGCCATTTAAGGCCCTTTTTTATTTATGACAATGTTATCCTATTATCCTTTTTCTTATTTTATTTGATTTCAATAACTTGACTGTTTTAGTAATTTATGTTTGGCCTACTGATACATTATCACACTCTAATCAGACTTCTTAATTTTTTTCGACTAACTACCTTTGGTCCCAACTTAGCCAAAGGTCTTGAAACCTAGCCAAAAGTTCATCTTTTATTCAGTCGACTTTGTAGGTTATGGATCTTTTCCTGCCCAAAAATTTAAATTTCCTTAACCCGACCAGAGGTTTAACGTTTACTTAGCCATTTTCATTAGGTCATAGGTTTTATTAAACATAACCGGCCAAAGGGTTAATGTTTACATAGCCGATTTCATTAGGTCAGAGGTTTTATTAAACATAACCCGGTCAGAGGTTACATAGTCGATTTCATTATGTCAGAGGTTTTGTTATACATAGCCTGACCAAAGGTTTAATGTTTACATAGTTGATCTCATTAAATCAGAGGTTTTATTAAACATAACCCGGCCAGAGGTTTAATGTTTACATAGTCGATTTTATTAGGTCAGGGGTTTTATTAAACATAACTCGGCCAAAGGATTAATGTTTACATAATCTATTTCATTGGGTCAGAGGTTTTATTAAACATAACCCGGCCATAGGTTTAATATTTACATAGACGATTTCATTAGGTCAGAGGTTTTATTAAACATAACTCAGCCAGAGGTTTAATGTTTACATAGCTGATTTCATTGGGTCACCAAATATCTTTGTGACGGTCTCGGCTACTGGGACGAGTTCAGTTTTTCCTACAAAAGTGACACACAAAATATGAATTGAAGGTGCCTCATTAAAAACCCTTACCGTTGCAAGGGAAAAGAGCGTTACCCACAATTTTTATTCAAATAATATTATTACATAATGTTCTCAACTGTAATAAAACCTAAGGTTGGCAATTTTCCAAGCCCTCGACATTTCTAGTCCTTCTAAGTTCTCGAGCTTGTAGGCTCTGTCGTTCAATTTACATTTGATATGGTAAAGTCCCTCCTAGTTTGGAGAGAGCTTCCCTTTTTGCCGTGTGTCTATAATTCCTTTCAGACCCAAATTTCCTTCTTGAAAACTTATTGGCCGAACTCGGGTGTTGAACCATCTGGCCATCCTCTGTTTTACAACGCATTCTCGTACGCGAGTCATCCCTCTGATTTCTTCTATGAAGTAGGCCGAGTTATCTAGCCATTCATTATTAAGATCCTCATTAAAGTTTAAACGCCTCTAGGTCGGAGAATTGATCTCTATCGATATCATCGCATCGGCCCCATATACCATTCTAAAAGGTGTTTCCTTGGTAGTCGAATGGGGAGTAGTATGATAGGACCACAGGATTTCATGCAAATACTCGGCCCACAGCCTCTTAGCTTCATCCAGTTTCTTCTTCATTCCTGGTAAGATGATCTTATTTACTGCTTCTGCCTCGCCGTTAGCTTAGGGGTGCTCGACAGTCATAAATTTGTCAATATAGAACAGTAGATCAATGTGCAACCTATAATCTTCCTTGATCAACCTACTCCCACAAGAAATGGTATCTAGCCTTTATGTGTTTACTCATGCTATATAAAATTGGGTTCTTTGCAAGATTGATGGCTAGATCATTACCAGTTCGTAGCTTAATTGAGTTCTCAACCTCAATCTTCAGCTTCTTGAAAACTTATTTTATCCATTACATGCATCATAAGATATAGGGGTGTACCAAAAAAACGATTATTCTTAACCAAATTAATATCCAAAGTGTTTCTCTTTTAAAAATCTAATCCAAAAGCTAAAATATAAATGTGAGTATCTATTTTGTTAGCCAAATATAAACTGGTACCCATAATAATAATGTGATTTAATTATTGGATACCCAAACTTCATTATGTTAAATTTATATACTCTCTTTTTTCATGTTTAATCATACACGTTATAAATCAATTTTATATTTTGAACTCATTTAAAGTTATTTTCGTTAAATTTAAAAAATCTGAATTTTTTTGTTCAAAATAAAAATAAAATGCAGAAACTTTTATATTTTTTTATTGAAAAAATATTTTTTTTCTGAAAATAAAATATCTTTTTTTCTAAGAATGTTTTATTTTTATTTTTGGAATAATTTTTATATTTTTAGTAAAAATATTTCTTTATAAAACAAATTTTGAATTTTTTTATGATATTTTTTTTCTAAATATTTTATTTTTGGATAAATTTATTTTTTCAAATTTTCAGAATAATAATAATAATTTTCAAAAAAATTATTTTTTTAGATTTCTGGAATAAATTTTTTTTTCAGATTTTTTTTCGATTTCGTTTTTGTTTTTCAGAATAAATTTGTTTTTATTTTTGAATAATGTTATTTTTATTTTCATTTTTTTAAAAAAATTCTGATTTTTTTTTTTGTTTTTTATTTCAGAAAATTTTTCATTTTCAGTTTTTAAATTTATTTTTGGAATTTTTTTTATTTTCAATTATTTTTTATTTTTCTAAAAAAATATTTTTGATTTTTGATTTTTTTTAATTTTCAAAGAAAAATAATTTAAAGACTCATAAAGTTTGTTTTAAGTATTTAAATTTAAAAATTGATATTAATTTAAAGAGAATAAAATTTAAATTTTATTAGATATTTGGATTAAAATCAAAACCGATTTTAAATCAGTTCGGAATCGATTATGAATTTTAAACTGGTATTTGTAATAAATGGTTAGGTTTATAAACCATAACCATAAAAATAGGTTGGTTCACATTAAATGGTTATCCACGCATAATTAAGTTTTGCAATTCACATGATGAAAGTGATGCAATAGGTTGTTTCCTTGAACACCAAGATATTGATGAATCAAGAAACTTAAAGTAGTAGTCAGTGGTGTTTCTCCTATTAAATTTATCATCACACTACTTAGGATTCGAATAACATATGATCTCTATATCAAAATTCTTTGCAGAAGTTGGAAACAAAATTCCATAATTTATTGTACCACTCAACTATCTCAAGATCCTTTTAGCTTCATTCATGTGAAATCACCTTGAATCATCCATAAACCTACTCATCAAGCCTATGTCAAAACAAATATTGGCAAAGATGCCTTAGTGGGATCCACCTTCTCTTCATTGCCTTCTTTCTCTAACTTGAGATTAGATTCAATAGGCTTTGTTATAGAGATACAATCATTCATCTTAAACCTTTTAATAATCTCACGATCATACTTAATTGGATGCAACATCAACCATCTTGAGGTTTTTAGAAACTCCATTTCTAAGAAATAGGACAATATATCCAATTTAGTCATCTCAAATTCATACATCATGAGCTCCTTGAACCTTCTGATCTCACTCTTTTTGCTTCTTGTTACTAATATATCATCAATATATAAGTATATCATAATTATAATTGATGTTGTTTCATGCACATACATCGCACACCATACTCGGTTTTACATTTGTTAAAGCTCAAATGCGCTAGAAAGTTATATATACTTTTGTTATATGCTCTAACTGCCTACTTTAATCCATAGAGAGATTTATTCAACCTATATATAATGTATTCCTTTTCTTTGAAAATAAATTTTGGTGGTTAGGTAATGAAAATTAGTTCTTCAATAAGCCCATACAAAAATGTTGACTTCACATCTAGGTGGAACATAAAATCTTAATTTTCTTGTTTTGATCATAACTTTCTAACCGTAAGTCCAAATGACGATCCGTTTGAAGCATTGGAAAGATAACGATCATAAATACATCATGGTAGTTCTTGGTGTAAAAATTGAGTGATATTCAGGTGTATAAATTAGTCATGTTTATGAGAGTGTGTGGGATCGATTAGCAACTCGTTGAGTTATCGTAATGAAATATTGATGATATAATGAAATAACATGATTGTTGATAACATGAAATAATATCACATTTTTGGACTTGATTTAATTAAATTATATTATTATTTGTTTCGATTTATTTTATATTATTCGATATTACTTGGTATTTTCCTTCTATTTATTTCAGGTAACATTATTTGAAGCATACGTGAAAAAGAAAGAAAAGGAGGTGCAAAAAGAGGATGAGAAGCATTCCACTAAAGCCCAGCCCACAACTACCAACTAGAAACGCTGATGCTGTGACGACCGCCACACAAGGTGTGACGAGCGTCACGCCCCCCTGCTAAGTGTTACGAGCGTAACACATGGTGTGACGAGCGTCACACCCCATTCCTATATTTTTGGCTTTGACGCGTAACAGAAGCACGTTCACCTTTTTCTTCGCTTAACCAGTTGACGCGTGACAAAACCTACTGAAGGGATTTTGGAAGAAACGGTTATTTTAAGGATGGATATAAATAGGACCAATTATGGAACCTTTCAGCACGCTCAATTTTCCAGTTTTCGGCACCGTGCATTATTTTTACTGCTTTTTAATTTTCCAACACTCTACTTTCCTAGCAATTTTTATTTCCTTTTCTTTTCCAGTCAATTTTCAAAGCATTCCATTAATTTTATCACAATAGTTTCTACACCGGAAACTATTGTGTAACTTTTATTGGATCTAACCTTACGTTAGGTCATAGTATTTTATTCCTTCGCTTTTATTTTTCTGTCCGATCGAAGATTGTAAGAACAAATCCAACCGGCTTGTGGTGGAGTGTTCAAGCATCGAAGCTAGGAATAATCAAGATTTCTATTAATTTTACAGGTTCTTTAATTTTATTGTTTTAATTTATATATGCTCTGCACTGCTATTTATTTATACTGTTTGTCTGATATGGCTGTATTTAAGCATAATTATTGTTTAGGCTTGTTTAGCATGTCCGGCTAAATAAACTTAGATATCGGTATGTAAAGTAAGTGAAATGAAGGAATCAAAACTAAGTTGGTTTAAATTTATTTAAAAATATAATCACTCTTTTTATGGTCTCAATTTACAGAGTTAATACCAAAGTTTTTGTACGAGAGTAAAAAGCATAAAGAAGTTAAAATCAATAGAACGACAGTTTGAGCTTTTAACTGGACAGTGTAAATTGGACACTAACTTTAAATCAGGGCGAAAGCAATTTTTAGAGTTAATTGAATTCTAATCATTTTCAAAAAGTATTTTTAAAGGTTAAATGTGAGGACGAGAGTTAAGCATTTAAGTTAATCATATAATCTAAGTCAATAGAGCGAGAGTTTGAGACGAGGGTGTTTAAATGGTTAGTATTTTCTTAAAAAGAGTTTCTATAGATTCTATTGTTTTCAAAAAGTGATTTTGGACTTAACTAAATAGTGAGAGCGTACGTTAATATAAAGTCATAGTCTGATTCAACAGAGCGAGAGTTTGAGAAAGGACTTTTAATCAATAGTGTCTACTGAAAAGGTTTATTTTAAAACTAAGAAACTAACGAAGATTTGATTCCCTAATTACGTCGAACTACATACCGATATCCGCTTATTTGATATTTAATCTAGATCCGATTTTAGTTTTACTTTTCCCCCTAATCATCAAAGTATCATCCGCCTTAGCTTTACGAAATAACCTTAGAAAAACGGTATATCGATTCATTAAGTCCCTATGGGATCGATATCTTTTAAAACTACGCGATAAGACTGTGCACTTGCAGTCATTACCCCATTAGACTCATAAAGTCGCGATCAAGTTTTTGGCGTCGTTGCCGGGGACTTTTATTTAGTCGATATCGTAACTCTTCTGTTACGCTGTAGAGACTAAGGCAATTTTTATTCTTTTCCTTGTTTTTCGTTGATTTGTATGCCACACACTCGCTCACAAGGCGAACCGTACTACTTACGAATCAACGACTTTGAACGATATCTCCGAGTCTTACGACGAATTCGAGAGTATCGTGCTGCAAACAATCTTCCTCCAATCGAAATTCCTGATCTCAAAAATCTCCTTCCTTCGCCGATACCCGAGATGGCAGAACCAGCTCGTGCTCTTCGAGATTACGCCGCTCCATCGCAAGATGAGCCGCATTTGAGTATTGCTCCACCCGCAATCGAAGCAAACAACTTCGAACTTAAACCTTCGCTGTTACAAGCAGTGCAACAGAATCAATTCTCTGGAAATCCTACCGAGGATCCAAACCTTCATTTATCCGTATTTGTCCAATACGCTGATACTGTTAAAGCTAATGGTGTCACTTCAAAGGCAATTCGACTTTGTCTCTTTCCTTTCTCGTTAAGGGATAAAGCTAGAAGATGGCTTCAGTCTCTTCCTTCCAACTCAGTCACCACATGGAATGAGTTGAAGAAAGTCTTTCTTGCCCGATATTTTCCTCCAAGCAAAACAGCTACGTTGAGAGCCCAGATAAATGGATTTAAACAGAAAGATAACGAGTCTCTTTTCGAAGCATGGGAAAGATACAAAGACATGATGAGACTGTGTCCACACCATGGTTTAGAGGACTGGTTAGTAATTCATACCTTCTATAATGGTCTCTTGTACAACACAAGGTTAACAATAGACGCCGCCGCAGGTGGTGCGCTTATGGATAAACCTTATGCCGATGCTTATCAACTTATCGAGAGCATGCCCAAAATCATTATCAGTGGGGAAGCGACCGAACAATGGTAGAAAAACCTCAAACGAAAAGTGGCATGTACGAGATAAGTAGCCTTGATCATGTTAATGCAAAAGTGGATGCTCTTGCCCAGAAAATTGAAAGTTTAAATGTATCACCTCCAGCCACCGTGGTTGCCGTGACTCAAAATTGCGATATCTGTGGAATCCAAGGTCACACTCCTACAGATTGTTAACTCCTAACAGGAATCCAAGCAGAGAAAGTGAACTATGCTCAAGGAAATCCCTACTCGCATACCTATAACTCAAACTGGAAGAACCATCCTAATTTTTCATATAAGAGTAATAATGCTTTATACGCACCAGGTCAAGCTCCCAGTCAAGCCCCAGCTATACCTCCTGGATATCAAAAGCCGACCCCATCTACACCTAACAATAACGTTCCTAGGAAATCCAACTTGGAAATCATGATGGAGAACTTCATAGCTTCTCAACAGCAAACCAATAAAGAGTTATTAAACTAGAATGTACACACTAACGAACAGATTAAACAACTAGCAAGTAAAGTAGATGCCCTGGCTACCCATAACAAAATGCTGGAAACACAAATCTCACAAGTAGCTCAACAACAAGCGCCTACTGCTGCCCCAACTGGTACATTTCCTGGACAGCCCCAACCTAACCCGAAAAGCCACGCTCATGCAATTATATTGAGAAGTGGAACAGAGATAGAAGGACCATCTGATCCAAGAATTGAAAACCAAAACTCTAAAAAGTCAACTGAGGAAGAAAATAAACCTAAGGAAAAGGAAGAGAGTAATAAGGAAACCGTAGAAAAGAAAGAACCTTATGTACCTCCACCGCCTTATAAACCACCTATCCCTTATCCTCAAAAGCTTATTAAAACCAAAGACGCAGGCCAATTTAAAAAATTTGTTGACCTACTGAAACAATTAAACGTCACAATTCCTTTTACATAAGCTATTACACAGATGCCCTCATATGCTAAGTTCTTAAAAGAAATTCTTTCTAATAAAAGAAAACTTGAAGATAGCGAAACCGTTACACTCACTACTGAATGTAGCGCTATAATCCAGAATATGCCTCCTAAACTTAAAGATCCTGGTAGTTTCTCTATACCCTGTCACATAGGAAAATTTGTCATAGACAAAGCTCTATGCGATTTAGGAGCCGGTATCAGTGTTATGCCATTGTCCATATGCAAGAAACTGGAAATGGGAGAATTAAGACCAACTAAAATGTCTGTACAATTAGCAGATCGTTCCGTTAGATATCCTGTAGGAATTCTTGAAAACATTCCCATGTGCATAGGTTAGTTCTACATCCCAACCGATTTTATAATTATGGACATAAAAGAAGATGAAGTTACACCCATTATACTGGGAAGACCATTCTTAGCAACCGACGGTGCCATCATAGACGTAAAACGAGGACGACTCACTTTTGAAGTAGGAGAAGAGAAAATTGAGTTCATTCTTTCCCAATTTTTGAAAGCACCTGCAATAGATGACACATGTTACTTCATGGATATCATCGACGAATGCATAAAAGAAACAGAATTAGAAAATGACAAATTGTCTGACTATCGTGTAGAAGACAGACTTAACCAATGTTTAGCAATAACACCGGTTCCTACGCAATGCCTTAAGAAACCAAACCTCGACCTGAAAACACTTCCCAAAAATCTGAGATATGAATTCCTAGACTCAGAACTTGAATGACCAATGATAGTAAATGCAGACCTAGGAAAACTCGAAACCGAAAAACTCCTACATATCTTAAGAAAATATCCAACCGCACTAGGATACAACATCATCGATCTTAAAGGGATAAGTCCTTCTATTTGTATGCATCGCATCATGCTAGAAGAAGATTGTAAAACTTCTAGGGAACATCAGAGGAGACTAAACCCGACCCTGAGTGAGGTAGTGAAGAAGGAAGTAACGAAGTTATTAGAGGCAGGTATCATATATCCTATATCCGATAGCAAATGGGTTAGTCATGTACACGTAGTACCAAAGAAAGGAGGTATAACAGTTATCGAAAATGAAAAAGGAGAAACTATAACCAAGCGAATCGAATCGGGATGGAGAATGTGCATTGACTATAGGAAACTAAACAAAGCAACCCGAAAAGATCATTTTCCTTTACCATTCATAGACCAAATGTTAGAACGATTAGAAAAGTATTCTCATTTCTGCCAGCTGGACGGTTACTCAGGCTTCTTTCAAATACCAATTCATCCCGATGACCAAGAAAAGACAACGTCCACATGTCCTTTTGGTACCTTCGCTTATCGACGAATGTCGTTTGGCTTGTGCAATGCTCCTGCAACCTTCCAAAGGTGCATGATGGCAATATTCGTCGATTTTCTCGAAAACATCATGGAAGTCTTTATGGATGACTTTTCCGTATGCGGGCAAAGTTTCGAAGAATGTCTTGAAAACCTAGAAAGAGTTCTAGAACGATGTGTAAAAGTAAACCTAGTACTTAATTGGGAAAAATGTCACTTTATGGTACAAGAAGGAATTGTTTTAGGACACATCATATCAAATAAAGGAATTGAAGTAGACAAAGCCAAAATAGAAGTAATCGAAAACCTTCAACCTCCGAAAACTGTGAGAGAAGTACGAAGCTTCCTAGGACATGCTGGTTTTTATCGACGATTTATTAAAGATTTTTCTAAAATAACTAAACCTTTAACCGGATTATTAATGAAAGATGCTGAATTCATCTTCGACAATAAATGTTTAGAAGCATTTCAAACGCTTAAACAAGCATTGATCTCCGCGCCCATAATGCAGACTCCGGATTGGAATGAACCATTTGAAATAATGTGTGACGCAAGTGACTACGCCGTAGGCGCTGTTTTAGGACAACGAAAGGATAAAAAACTTCACGTCATATATTATGCAAGTAGAACTCTAGATGAAACACAGATGAATTATGCCACGACCGAGAAAGAACTTTTAGCAGTAGTGTTTGCACTAGATAAATTTCGTTCTTACTTGGTCGGAGCTAAAATAATCGTTTACACTGACCACGCTGCCATTAAGTACCTCTTAACAAAAAAGGATGCTAAACCTAGACTCCTAAGGTGGATCTTGTTGTTACAAGAATTTGATTTGGAAATCAAAGATAAAAAAGGAACTGAAAACGTAGTAGCAGATCACCTTTCTAGACTTGAAAATCTGGAACCGGAAAGAACATCGATCAATGATGACTTCTCGTACGATAAACTTATAGCTAATTTGGAAGAAAATAGAGCTGATGAACAGGTAGAGACCACCTTGGTTGTATGCGTTACACCATGGTACGCCGACTTTGTCAATTATTTAGCCGCCGGAATAGTTCCACTTAATTTATCTTACCAACAAAAGAAACGATTCTTCCATGACATGAAACATTATTATTGGGACGACCCTTTACTTTTCAAAAGAGGCCCCGATGGTATTTTCTGTCGGTGTATACCCGAAGAAGAGATAGAAAGTATAATCCAACATTATCATTCCGCTCCTTATGATGGACACGCAAGTACATCCATGACCTGCTCTAAAATCCTACAAGCCGGTCTTTATTGGCCAAACATATGGAAGGATGTGCATGTTGCTGTCAAGAAATGTGATAGATGTCAACGCACAGGAAACATATCTAGATGTGACAAGATGCCACAAAAGGGCATTTTGGAAGTAGAGATTTTCGACGTGTGGGGAATAGATTTCATGGGACCTTTTCCACCTTCTTTCGGTAACAAGTACATACTCGTAGCGGTTGACTACGTATCAAAATGGATTGAAGCTATAGCTTCTCCAACAAACGACACACGAGTAGTAACTAGACTCTTTAAGAACATAATATTTCCAAGATTTGGTGTCCCAAGAATAGTCGTCAGTGATGGTGGATTGCATTTCGTATCTAAGATACTCGAAAAACTATTGTTTAAGTATGGTGTAAGACATCGAGTAACGACACCCTACCATCCTCAAACCAGTGGACAAGTGGAAGTGTCTAACAGAGAAATCAAACAGATATTGGAAAAAATAGTCGCCACCTCAAGGAAAGACTGGTCATCAAAATTACCCGAAGCTTTATGGGCATATCGAACCGCTTACAAAACTCCCATAGGAACAACCCCATTTAAGCTTATTTATGGTAAATCTTGCCACCTCCCAGTAGAGTTAGAACATAAGGCCTATTGGGCTATTAAAAATTTAAATTTAAACTATAAGGCCGTCGGTGAAAAGCGAATTCTTGATATAAACGAATTAGAGGAACTTAGACTAGACGCATACGAAAATGCCAGAATCTACAAGGAAAGAACGAAAAAATGGCATGATAAGCGCATATCAAGGAAAACTTTCAAACAAGGCGATGTAGTCCTATTGTTTAACTCTAGACTTAAGTTATTCCCAGGAAAACTACGCTCTAGATGGTCAGGCCCTTTCCAAGTCACTAATGTTTTCCCTAGTGGAGCTGTGGAAATTAAAGGAAAATCTATGGAAGCATTTATCGTAAACGGGCAGCATCTGAAACATTATCACTATGATGAAAACAATGAAGACTCGCAAGTCCTGCACTTAGACGTATTGTCTCCTAAATCTATAGATTAACATTTACTAGTTTTATGTCGAGCTTGCGACATTAAACAAAGCGCTTCATGGGAGACAACCCACAACTTTCTATTTTATTTTCTATTTTTACTATCTTTTCTTTGATTATTCTTTTGATTTTATTTAGTATTCATTCTTCATTTATTTTATTTTATAAAACTTTTCTTCTTTTCTTCTTTCGGCATCTGGCCAAATCCTGACTAAATTCTTGTTTTTCTTTTCTTTAGTTAACACTAACCTGATGGGACAAATTGATCGTATGGGTATCAAATTCAGAGGGAAAGCTCAGAGACAAAAATTCGAAGAACTAGCAGAGAGAGAGATGCACCCAAGTTTCTATGCTGATGATTAGGCAATGACTGCCCTTGGACTAAGAGAGAGTGTCATGTATCTGCTGAGTCAAATAGGGTGGGAAACCACTCTTATTCGCAGACAATTTGTCACTTACCGGAGGCTAACTCTAGAATTCCTTAGCTCCCTGATCTATCTACCAAACCATGGAAAAGGAATAAGCCGAGGTTTCATTCAGTTCAGGATGTTCAATATGGAGTATCAATTTAACATTCAAGACTTTACTAACCTTTTAGGGTTCCCTACTTCTTTTGATACATTCACCATGAGCCAAGAAGACCTTTTTGAATATAGAGAGCTTGAATATTTTTGGGGAAGTTTGACGGATAATGACGACCCTGAGGAACATGAGTTTCTTTCTGGAAACATACATAACCCAGCTTTTCGTTATTTCCACAAGATCCTAGCACACACTCTTTTTGGGAAGAAATCAAACATCACCACAGTATCACGTGATGAACTCTTCATAATATTTTGTGCTTCCCCGAACCGTCCAGTGAATGGTGCCACCTATATATTGGCGAGTTTCGACCGCCTTATTCAAGTTGACCATGCACCGATCCTAATAGGAGGACTGATAACCATGATTGCTAATGCTATTGGATTGCGCCAACCCATGCTTGATTTGAACCCTTTCTGCGGCATTGAGTCTATGAATATACCTTTCCTCTTCAACACTATGTTTATAGGAAACCTTGGACCTGAAGAGTTTGAACTAATAATTAATAACCAAGCTTTCTACCTATTCACCATGCCTAGTCCGATGACTAGTGTCCATAACCGAAACAATTGGCTCTACAACTTGAATGGAATACCTTCCCCTGTTAGATCTATTGAATCCATCCAAGACTATGAGATTTGTGACGACCAGATTCCTTATGCTGAGTCTGACCCACGAACACCTACTGGTTACCATGATGTTACCTCTCCACCTCATCCTACCCCGACCGCAGAGTCGGCAATACCTGATCTTAGACATCATATGCCCGGAACTGATTATAACATCGCCATTCAAGCCTTGATGTCAAAACAAGAAGCCATCAGAAAAGAGTTAACCAATATGGGACATGAATTTCTGGGATACATGAGTAGTATGACAAACCAATTTCATGAGTTGCTACACCGTGTCAATTCCTTTGCCCCTCCGGCCAGAGATCCTGCAAGTGGCTAGAAGTTTTTAGTTAATTAATTTTAGTTTTAGGTTATTTATAGTTTTATTTCACATTACTTTTAATCTTAGTATTTGTTTTTTTTCCGCATGTTTGCTTTTATCTTCCAATGTTACATTATGTTTATTTTATGAAGCTATTGCATTATTGGTTTATTTTATTTTGATTTATGCAATATCTACAATTATCAATAATGATATTTACTGTATGCTACTTACATAGCCTATTAGAGAAAAATATATTTATGCACTATGATGTGTAGTAGAATAGCATACATGGTATTTCAAAAATATAACAATAGCAAAATATAATAAACATAAACAAAAACAAAATAAAAACAATAAAATAATAAAAACAAATTATGAAGCACCCACGTAAGTGACCGTTGCAAGCTGACTGGTGTGACGAGCGTCACACAAGGCATCACGGTCGTCACGCAAGTGCATGTGACGCCCGTAACACCTTCCGTCACGAGCGTGATAGCTTCAGACTAGGTGAACGTTGGTGACCGTTGGAGACACGACCGTTACACCTCACCTTTTTATTTTCCCCATTCACTCCTCTTTACTCCATCCCAATCACATTCATCCACATTTATTTTTCTTTCACCCACTCTTCTTCAAACTTCCAAAAACTTTTCCTATAAATACCTACAATACCTTTCTCCCTACACCACATCATTCCAACAAACCACTCTATACAAATACAATTCCATCCTCTTTCATTCTTTCAACCCACCTATCGATATGGCGGAAAACCAACAATTCGGAAATATTATCTTCCGATCCGAAGATGATAATTATCAACGAGAGCAGTTCGAACGGTTTCAACAACGAGGTGTCGTCTCTACCAGGTATCCTGATTTAAATTGTTTACAAGAATTAGGATTACTTCAAGGTGTGCAATGGATGCTTCGGCTTACTGATTTAACCTTTCTTTGCACACACAATCAACCTACCTACCCATCACTCACCTTAGAATTTTTAAGTTCTTATTCATACAACACTCCAACCGGTGAAGACGAGTACTTAACCGACACCGCAACTTTCCGCATGTTCAACACCGAGTACTCACTATCCCAGAACCAATTGAGTGCCATGCTACACTTTCCTGTAGAAGGGCAAGTCCACCCAAGAATCCCTCCGAACTCACAGTAGCACTTAAACGCCTTTGACCTCTTTAGAAAAATATCCGGTGTGGAAACCAACAAATGGGATGTACTCCTTGCTTCGCATATACATAACCCAACCATCCGGTATTTTATCCGCATCCTATAAAACACCATTTTTGGTCGACCCAACAACAGCAAAGTCAACACAAAGGAATTATTCTTCCTCCACTGCATCTTTGAAATGGATACAAAGGTAAACGCCGCCTCCTTCTTATTTCACCATATCCGCACCCTATGTGCTAGAGACCGCCAACCTTTTGTGATTGGAGGATTAATAACCACCATAGCACTTGGTTTGAATCTAGGGGACCGACTTCAAAATTTACAATCTCTGCCACCCCTATTTATGGATATAAGTTATTGTCGCTCCAGCCGCTTAATCAAAAATAGGGTAGGCGGAAGGTATTATCTTATGGTGAATAACCAAGAAGTCCCAAGCGTTGTTTTGCCCAACATTGCCCTCACAGATGTCACCAACCCCGACCGATTCATTTATGATCTGAATGCCCCCGAAGCTACCGAGCTTACACAAGCAAACCCGCCCCCAGACGAGTTTGGGGAAATGGAGCAAGGTGATCACGGTCCTGAACAACAATCAGCCCCGCTCAACCCTTCCGATAATGCAACTGGTCCATCCTTCCGACGTCGTCGAAGAAGAAGGCCAGCAACCAATGATGACATCATGGATGCTATTGATGCTATGCATGCGCAGAATAACGAAGTGATGCAACTGATGCGCCAGATGCAACATCAACAGGAAACGAGGAATGCAATAACCGACCAGCGGTTCACTGACTTGCTCAACGGATTTGATGACTTGGGAGTACGTCAACGCTCACCGGGTCCAAGAACAAGAGGACGCAAGTAGAATTGAGCATATTTATTTGATTTTCCTTTCTTTTCGCTTTTCTTTAAAACATTGGGGACAATGTTTCATTTAAGTGTGGGGAGAAAAAAAACTTTGTTTCAGTTATGATTACTTCTCTTTCAACATTCCTTTTTCAAGTATGCTATTTTCCCTTTCATTGTTATTTCCTTTTCTTTTATTAATATAATTTTTATAAAAAAATTTAAAAAAAATATATAATATATATTTATTTTAAGTTAAGTCCCTAGTGTGAAAAATCTTTATTATCTACTCCCCTCAATTTTCTTGAGCCATAACAAAAAAAAAATTCAACACACTCAATAAGTATAAAGGTTGCTTATTTTATCAAACTTGTGTAAAATTAAGACAAAAATTATTATCGCCCCAACGCTCTAAACAAACCTCAACATGTTAGATCAGAAAAGTACCTATTATACCAATTCCTTGAACTTTTAGTTTTATAGTAACCCCGAGTAGTTTATACGAGAAGTCGGCACCATCCTAATAGCAAACTACGTGGAGAGCCGATGAATATAAGTGAATGATTCCCAAGACAATATATTAGAAAAAAAATCAGGTAATGCACTAATTAAGTTAGGTGGTCCTTACCCGATCATTTAATCCAAAGATTGCGGACCCTACAAAAACATTGTATGAAAGATCCATTGTGAGTTGGTTCAGCGGTTTCTGGTGTTGAACTTGGTAGGGCGGACTACGGTCCGATCCCCCGCAATCTGCAATGGACTAAATAACGAAGTTATCCAACTTATGTATCAGAACTTCAAGCTAAAAAGGGAATCAGAATCGCTAACCGGTTACTCCACTATGTGCGCGAAAAGATAAAGGGCTTAATGTGATTTCGCTAGAATGAAAACGGGTGAAATAAAAGCAAAAGAACTAGGCTAGCTACAATAGCACGGCTCGATCTGGTTTGCATAAGGTGGGGTTATCTGAGGTTGTAACGGTAGTTGTTGATGTTGAGATTAAGCTCAGGTTATTTCTAAACGAGATTTACTTGAAACCTAGCACGAATTGATGTGTGTTTAGAAATTTCATCTTGCTAATATTTTAAAATGATTTCTATACTGTATCTTGCTTGAGGACAAGCAAAAGTCTAAGTATGGGGGAGTTTGATAACATGAAATAATATCACATTTTTGGACTTGATTTAATTAAATTATATTATTATTTGTTTCGATTTATTTTATATTATTCGATATTACTTGGTATTTTCCTTCTATTTATTTCAGGTAACATTATTTGAAGCATACGTGAAAAAGAAAGAAAAGGAGGTGCAAAAAGAGGATGAGAAGCATTCCACTAAAGCCCAGCCCACAACTACCAACTAGAAGCGCTGATGCTGTGACGACCGCCACACAAGGTGTGACGAGCGTCACGCCCCCCTGCTAAGTGTTACGAGCGTAACACATGGTGTGACGAGCGTCACACCGCATTCCTATATTTTTGGCTTTGACGCGTAACAGAAGCACGTTCACCTTTTTCTTCGCTTGACCAGTTGACGCGTGACAAAACCTACTGAAGGGACTTTGGAAGAAACGGTTATTTTAAGGATGGATATAAATAGGACCAATTATGGAACCTTTCAGCACGCTCAATTTTCCAGTTTTCGGCACCGTGCATTATTTTTACTGCTTTTTAATTTTCCAGCACTCTACTTTCCTAGCAATTTTTATTTCCTTTTCTTTTCCAGTCAATTTTCAAAGCATTCCATTAATTTTATCACAATAGTTTCTACACCAGAAACTATTGTGTAACTTTTACTGGATCTAACCTTACGTTAGGTCATAGTATTTTATTCTTTCGCTTTTATTTTTCTATCTGATCGAAGATTGTAAGAACAAATCCAACCGGCTTGTGGTGGAGTGTTCAAGCATCGAAGCTAGGAATAATCAAGATTTCTATTAATTTTACAGGTTCTTTAATTTTATTGTTTTAATTTATATATGCTTTGTACTGCTATTTATTTATACTGTTTGTCTGATATGGTTGTTTTTAAGCATAATTATTGTTTAGGCTTGTTTAGCATGTCCGGCTAAATAAACTTAGATATCGATATGTAAAGTAAGTGGAATGAAGGAATCAAAACTAAGTTGGTTTAAATTTATTTAAAAATATAATACTCTTTTTATGGTCTCAATTTACAGAGTTAATACCAAAGTTTTTGTACGAGAGTAAAAAGCATAAAGAAGTTAAAATCAATAGAACGACAGTTTGAGCTTTTAACTGGACAGTGTAAATTGAACACTAACTTTAAATCAGGGCGAAAGCAATTTTTAGAGTTAATTAAATTCTAATCATTTTCAAAAAGTATTTTTAAAGGTTAAATGTGAGGACGAGAGTTAAGCATTTAAGTTAATCATATAATCTAAGTCAATAGAGCAAGAGTTTGAGACGAGGGTGTTTAAATGGTTAGTATTTTCTTAAAAAGAGTTTCTATAGATTCTATTGTTTTCAAAAAGTGATTTTGGACTTAACTAAATAGTGAGAGCGTACGTTAATATAAAGTCATAGTCTGATTCAACAGAGCGAGAGTTTGAGAAAGGACTTTTAATTAATAGTGTCTACTGAAAAGGTTTATTTTAAAACTAAGAAACTAACGAAGATTTGATTCTCTAATTACGCCGAACTACATACCGATATCCGCTTATTTGATATTTAATCTAGATCCGATTTTAGTTTTACTTTTCCCCCTAATCATCAAAGTATCATCCGCCTTAGTTTTACGAAGTAACCTTAGAAAAACGGTATATCGATTCATTAAGTCCCTGTGGGATCGATATCTTTTAAAACTACGCGATAAGACTGTGCACTTGCAGTCATTACCCCATTAGACTCATAAAGTCGCGATCAATTGTATATTTATGAATACGCATATGTTGATTTGATGAAGTTGATGTTGCTAGTTTTTGTAATATTCATTAATATTGTGTATGGTGTATGACGTTATCATGATGTTAATGATATTGCATGTTCAAATATATGCATGTTATTTTGATGATGATGATGTTGTTGGTGGAATTCACGGTCTTAAGAGGGGACAATGTGTATATGTTATTGTTGCATGTTGAGAGTCCATGCATTCATGTTGTCTGAATTTTGGTTCTTTTTGATAACCCTCGATCCTATGATGGTGGATCGGGTACGAGTAGCTAATTCCCCTTATGGGGAATTAGTGAAGTGTTACTTATGGTGATGGTAGTGATTTTGGTGTGCTCCAATTCCAAAAGGGAATCGATCCTATAGTGGAGATCATGGAGTGAAATGAACCTGAATATTCAGAATTTGGTACCACATGCATGTTGAGTCAGTTGTCGAGTACATATGCCTTGTGTTGTATTCAGTGATTATTTCTGGTGTTGTGTTGTATGGATGAGAATACTTGATAGGTTGATGTTTAATTAATTAGTGTATGCTTGTTATTAGTGAATCTACTTTCGATTGTTTTTCACCGCTAATTATTGAAGTATATTATCACCCACTTCTGTTTGAATATTGCATTTACACATGCATCGTGCAGATACTCAGGAGTAGCATTGTTGAAGTAAGTGGAAGCCAAGTCATGGAGTTTCTTCTTAGTTTAGCGCTTTCTTTAGTAGCGTCTTGCTCTGATCATGTAACATCGGGTTGGGAACACTTTTTTAATTTTATGACATGTTTATGTTTAAGTCATAAGACTAATTTTGTTATTGTGCATTCTTAAGCATGTTGAGTGGATTGATTACAACTCTTTTATTTTGTTATTAAAGTTGGATTTTGAGACCAAATGTCATTACTTACCTTACCTTCCATAATTATTGATGATATTTCCTTTGTGATGATACTTTAAAATGGAAGTGAGCATACGATGACAGGTTTAATGTGGATTAATGTAACCCGTGTTACGGAGCAAGATTTTATTTTGATGTGTATGACATCCTATGTGGTTGTATTTATAATTAAATTATGCGATGATTAATTGTGGGTTTTAGGGTGTTACATATTTTCCTTCTCTCTATATAAGGAGCAGAAAGACTTGAAGATGAAGACTAATACACTGCAATACAAGACTTTGATCCTTGACATTTCAAAGAGAAGTCACTCTTTCAAATTAGCTATACTTAGAACATATTACCAACAATATATTTTAAAAGTTCTTAAAGTCTTAAAAGTCTTAACAAGTTGTATTCAATTTACACCTCTGATTGCATATCAAGTGGAGTTTTACCCAAAATCTCTTAACAGTTTATTATAGAGTCAGAAGTCTCTTATTTTAATGCTTGAGCATTTGAAGTCTCTTGTTTGTGTGCTTGAGCATAAAATTATCTTACTTGAGAGTTTGAGCATTTTAAGTCTTCTTCTTAGGTGCTTGAGCATAGAAGTCTCTTACTCGAGGGTTTGAGCATTAGAAGCCTCTTGCTTGTGTTCTTGAGCATATAAGTCTCTTACTTGAGAGTTTAAGCATTGGAAGTCTCTTTCTTGGTGTCATACCCTAATTTTTAACCCTAAGATCCCACATACCATTAGCATCCTTGCACACAAACAAGGTTACCTCTTAGTCCCTCTCCCTCTCATCTTTGGGTTTTGCTTTTGCATGGAACATCAAGCACCTCTTTGATGGTGATTTTACCTTTGTGTTTACATTTTCATTACTTATCTAACCACTAATCAAAATAGCAAAAATATGTCTTGTTTCCTTAAGTTTATTATGCAAGATAGGGCTTGTCATCAAGAGCATCAAGCAGGATTCCTCAGTTACGTTTTCTTTGATTCCTCAACAAGGTGTGCCCAGGCATAAATTCTCAAGGGAGATATATTTCAATTCATGATCTCAAAGGTTTCTAAGGAATCTTTCAATCTCATTTTTATCAATAGTACATCAAATTTTTGTTGCTTACTTCTCAAAGAAAGTCAAAGGTTCATGTGTTTATTTCCATGCCTTCTTCACCAAGTTACCTGGAGCTTTGAGAAATCTAATCAAGATACATTTAAGGACATCTTATTTTGAGTTCATATGATCATCCATGTACCTTGAAATGCAATAAAAGTCCAAGTACACAAGCTTGTTCCAAGTGGTTTGACGAAAAAAGTCAACATTTAAAGTCAAGGTTTCAAGGATCACAACTCCTTCAATTCTCAATATTTTTGAATGCTTATTTTTGCATATAACTCTTCTAAAAATACTCTATAACTTCTATTTACATGACAAGAGCCAATTATGCTTGGAGGATCATCAAAAGTTTGGAGACATAATAGATCATTTATGGACTTAGTGAAATTTTACATATTTTCAAGTGACTTTTTCTCAACTTTTAAGATTCATAACTTCTTCAACTTTGAACATTTGAGGCTGATTCTTTTTGCACAATGTCATTTGTGATGCCCTCTACAAGTTTTCTTCAATGATCAATGTCAAATTATGCTTGGAAGGCCATGGAATTCATTGAGGCATTATAGGTCATTTTTCAGCCATTGAACACTTGATTTTTCTAAGTTACATAACCAGTTTTTCATGTCAACTTCAACATGTCATAACTTTGTGCTCAAACATCCAAATGCAACCTTTCTTGGAATATTGTAATCTTTGTTATGATGTTAACACTTTGCAAAAATAATGGGATCAAAAAGCTTCCTGAGTAGGATGCCCCATTGGGTTGAACATTGTGACTTGGAACTGAAGAAATCACCATTGCCCGAAATTTGAACCTCACTAAACTCAATTCCAAGCCAAATTAGCATGTGTTTTGGACCTAAACATGTTTAACCAAGTGTCCAGAAGTTAATTGACCTTTGAAACACATCATTTGGCTAAGTTTTGATGAGTTACAAGTCACACTTTTCTCATATTCGAATCAAATTTGTTTTGCATTAATTCAGCATTATTTCACACGTATTTGGATCCAAACACATTCCTTATAAATAGAGGAAGTTATTGAATTCATTTTCAAGCTTTTGAGAGCCAAGAAATCCATGTTGCAATTTGAAATTTTCTAGAAAAACTCAAGTATCGTGTTTTGAATTACATCTTATTTCAACTCAATTTCTTGATTCCATTAGCCCTTTCGGCATCCTCTGAAGCTTTAGCAACAATTACCAAACACTAAGACCTTCATAAGTGCTCTAACCAGATTGAGCTTCATCAACTTTTGATCACCATTTGAACAAGATAGTTATGAGCATCATTTGAAATCAAACAAGTTACCACAATGTAGTCTTTCACTCTTTGATATTTTCCCCTAACTTATTTGGTGTTGATTGATCGTGTTCATCATTTAATTTAATTTTTCGTGGCTTGTTTGCTTTTGAAACTTCTCTTAAATTCCCCTTGCTCAATTTAGATAAATAAATTTGCAGTATAAGGTTGAATTCGGGATGAGAATAGGATCACAATGGTGGTGGTCTCGTGTTCTGAATTTACCAAACGATGAAACTCCGGTGAGAGTCCACCGGAGAAGATGACCGGAGTGTTCCAGATTGTCTGAGTTTGGCCAAACACGTTGGACAAATGAAATGTTTTCATTGGTTCATTTTGAATTGGATCTTGTGTGTTGGCTGTGTTGCATTCCATCATGCGTCCTAACCTGAGGAGTGTTGGATCTGCCACATCAATTAATGAGGCATGATCCAACGCTCAGTGTTTCTCTGATTTATTAACTCTTTTTCTTTTATTATGTTTAATTGCTTTTTCTTTTAAAATTCATACTAATTTCATTTTTCACCCAAAAAATCTCAAAATAATTTCTAAAATTTTCTTTTATTTTTCTTCATCTGATTTTTATTTTTCCATTTTTTATTTCACTTATTTTCTATTTTTCATGAATTTTCTCTTTTCTCCTTTATTTTAATTGGTTTAAAAATACTTTTCTACATTTTTAAATTCTGAAAAATTTATTACATGCTTCTTATTTTATTCCTAACCTTCCATAATATTCTTGGCCATTTATTTGGTGTTTTGAAGGACTTTATGGATTTTTCATTTTATTTCTATTTTTAAAATTCATTTAAAAATACTTTTGGTGCATTTTTATTTAATTTGATTGCATTTTATATTTGTGTGACCTTTGTGAACTTCTATTGACCTTGGATCATGATGGTTTAGATCATGAGTCTCATCAAACTCAATGGATCTTGGGTGTTGATGGGGTGAAAACCCTAATCCACCAAAATGGATGATTGATTTTGATGATGACTTGATCAAAATTTTGGTTCAATTTGGGTGTGGCTTCTCTTGTCTCATTCTTCTTCATCTTTTTCTTTTTCCCTTTGATCAATTGGATAACTTGTATTCATCTTGTTCATGATGTGCGGATTGGTGCTTGATGAACTTTCATCATTTTAAATCTACCTCCTAATTGATCATGGATCATTTAAGGTACTTTGGATTGATTCATAAGTTTTCCCTAAGTGTCATGAAGTATGGATTGAAGTAATGGACCATCCTCCTAGCCTTTGTGCTTGATCATTCCTTGTTTTCTTGTTGTGTGGCATGACTTTAGGAGAATGATTTGCATATTATTTCTCTAGCATGTATTAACATTAACATTATTATTGACTGGTCTCAGATAGTTGTGACTTCTACATAAGTCCAATTACGATTGCTTAACATAACGCTAAATTTGTCCAGAAAGCAAAGGCATTTTTATAAGTGAGATTGTAATACTCCTCATGGTTTGTGTGAAAATATTGCTCCCTTTTCATTAATGAGAGCTAATGGCATACTTGTTGATTTTATCCAAGTTGGAGTCATTCTCATAATGATGTATGGGTTCATGCTTTCATGTTTATGGGTGAATAGTTGAGTGTTCTCCAAAAAATGACTAAGTCAGCTTTCATTTTTTATTACTAACATCATTTACTAACATTTTATTGTATTAACTTTTACTTCAGTGTCATTTGCTTTATGCTATTTTATTTTATGCCATTTACTTTATACTTTATGTTTAGCATCCCATATCATTTTATTTGTGATTATGTCATTTGTTATTTGTCCATTTGGACTTTTCTTTCATATCCTTGTAAAAGAAACATTAACAAAGAAAAAACCTAAAAACATTTGGTTCCCTTTATCCATGGACTTGAGGTTACTATCCTTAGCATTGTTATGGAGTTATGGACTTATAGCTAGGACCTTGACCTTTGCTTTAGGAGATTGTGATTTGAGACCTTGGGATTCATCTGATACCTTTGATTTTGGACTTCTTTGTGAAGACTTGGCTTGTTTATTCTGGTTTCATCTAATACATGGATTATTATTTGCTTATTTGGCTTGCTTGAGACTTAATCCAAAGGAGGGAATTCTTGCTTGACTTGTGTCACAAAGCTTGCTATCTCTTGGTTAGATCTTTCCTCCATAGTTTTTACTTAATGCTCTAGGATAGTATCTTCTTCTCCTCCCTCTCTTTAATTTTCAAATCTTCTCCCTCTTTTCAAAAATCTTCTTATTTTCTAACTTGCACCATTTTCTTAGCAAACCTTGGCTTTTTGTCAAGTGATTTTAAAACCCTTTTTCCTAATAAATACTAATCCATTTTAAGCATATTTAGACCAATTTCAAAAGACTAAAAAATACATAACTCATTTAAATCATTTTTGTGTCCTTTGTGCACCTTTCCTTTTAAAACTTTTATCAAAGTTTAGACATGAGTCATTTCCATATTTGAGATATAATTATCATATCCCCATAGTATTTATGACAATCCTTTTCCATCTGTGAGAGCTAGTGACATATTTGTTGATCCTTATTCAAGTTGAAGCCCTTCTCATGATGATGCAAAGATCTCATACTTGTGGGTGACTAGTTGAGTATTCTCCTTAAAATGACAAAATGTCTTTCCATTAAAAATGAATCAAAATAAACATTTTGTTATTTTTACCACGAACTACGAGGTTTTGATCCCTCATTGCACTTTGTTGGTACGTAGGCATGAGGCTTCAAAAGTCTTGGCAAACACAAAAATAAAATAAAAAATATTTCTTTCCTCATCTCTCCAATCTTTTGCAAACAACACCTTTTTTTTTCAAACTAAAATGTATATATTTTCAAAGAGGTTCCCACGGAGTACCATGAATGTTTAGGGTGCTAATAATTTCCCTTTGCATAACCAACCCCCGGACCCTTATCTCTTTTATTAGTTTTGTTTTAAAACTTCTTCGGGTTTTGTTCGTACTTTTTCCCTTTTTTTTTGGAAATAATAAAAGCGCGGTGACGACTCTTGCTTTATGAGTTAAGTTAATCAATAGCTTAATCTCAAATTTTTTACCGCTACACTTGGTTCTTGAGAATTTGTAATATTGTTGGTTATAGTGAAAATATCTTGAAAGTATAAGGGGATTGTACTACTCTCAAGTTATGAGAGGAACCAAGATAACTATTGTGTGTCTTTGCTTTTACTTTCTTGTTTTTTTGATCTTATCATTCTACTGCTATCAACTTTGCAACTCTGAGGCAGATTCTGGTTCAGAATCTGATAAAGACTTTCAGAAGCAAAGATAGTGATTCTGATTCAGACTCTGAATTAAGTGTTTAAAATCTGATTAAGATCAATCAGAAACAGAAGAAGAAAAAACATATAGGAGAAAAGCCAACACAATTCAACTCCCTCCCTCTTGTGTTTTTCTCATCTTTAGAGTAACTATTTGAATCTGATGTGTGGCTAGTAAAAGTTGTTAGAGTTAATTATGAGCTTTGTTGTGCTATGAGTATGCCTTGTTGAATGTTGATGGTTGGTTGATGTTGTTTTAATATTGTTGATGAGTATTGTCAAGAAATTGTATGATTTAATTATTATGTTGAGTTATAATAAAAATTGTTGAGTTATGTTAACATGTGTGGTTCTGAGAGGAACCACTGTTGTGGCCTTATATTTGGGATGTTTATGTTGGGATGTTTGGTTCATAGATGAACCGTTGTTGTGGCCTGGTATTTGAGATGTTTTAGGTTCCGAGAGGAACCTGAGACGAGTATGGGAGTTGGAGGTTGATATGAGTATTATATTTGTATTGTTTGTCGCATTTATGTATCATGTATATCGGAGATAGGAGTACGGACTTTGGTCCAGTGAAGAGTCTCAAGTCTAGGATGGAACCTGTGACGAGTCTGATGGTGACGAACTTCAGTTCAGGATGAGTCTCAGGTTCATATGACGAGTTTGATGGTTCAAAGATGGAACCATATTCATAGAGGTGATGGAACCAGTGGTGAGTGGATTAATCAACAACATACCTCTGATATCCAAAAACCTTGGTACCACATGCATCGGAGTATAGGAGATGAGATACATTGCATATATAACCGCATTTGTGATTGATTATATGTGTGGATGATTTATGTGATTCACAAGTGATATTAGGGTGTTATAACGACCATCAATATTTGTTTGGCAATAAGGTTGTATGCACAGTAGGACCAATATCTAACTAAGAACAAGCGATCAGATCGATTCACATTAGCCAAATGACGCATATGTGCTTGAGCCTTAGTGAGAATGAACTGAAACACCCTGAGTAATTGGTCGTGTTGTGCTAGGGAGACTTCCAAAAATGCAATCTGAGTGAACCCGTAAAGATGATAAATTATAGAAGGAGGAGTACAACCATAAAACGTCTCATATAGAGTCATGTGAATCGTAAATTAGTATCGTAAATTAGTATGATGAATTGTACCAAAACTCATCTAATTTCATGTATTAGAATCAGCATTAGGTACTATCACAAGCAAAACAGTATAAATAAGTCTGGAATTGTGATTTACCAAAAGATGGAAGCCCTTATTAATTTTATCACATTACTATTTACCTTTATTTATCAATTTCTCATTTTGAAGGCTTAAAAAAATTTCCTCAATTTTTTTTGTTTTAATCTCTCACTTAACAAAAAGAAAATCTAGAATAGAATTAAAAAATGCAGTAGAACTTGATCGTGGTCCATGCCGAATTGGAAAAATACTTAATATATTTCATGAAAAATCAAAATACATGGTAACCCTTATTTGTCGAACTTTTTAAAAAAAATGTGGTATTCCTCATATTTGAAATATGTGATAAGCTCTCTAAAAATCTAGAATGCTAATCTTTGTTGTTTTTTTTAGTTTAAATATTGGAAGATTATGAAAATTAAAATGTGTGAGGTTTATGAAAATTTTACATAAGTGCCTATTACAAAAAATATATATATTTAATTAAGATTTATACATTGTTTATTTAAAATTTATAAAGTTATTCATTTAAAAAATTATTGTTTATACATGTAGTATTTTCTTTTAGAGAAGAAGTCTTATTATTGGCTTAGACTATTGGACAATAATATGGAATTATTATGGTTACTAATATCCGTTCTAATAACTATTGTAAAAAAAAAGGTAAGAGTGACAGGATAGTACTTCATTATGAAAGATGTCTAATTACTTAATCGTTTATTTCTCAAGTATTATATATTCCTTTATCTATATCATTAGTCTCATCCTTGTCTGAAATTGACCAGTCAAATTCTACTCATCGTGTTTAGTTATCTAATCCTTCTTGTTTTGCTTTCCCACGGTCTTATCAATGTTGTGCATGTCTCCTTTTTTTCCAATCCATGTGATTCATTTTCCTTCCCAGTTTCTTATCCTACTTTAGATTCTCCCACCATGATAGATGACTCTCATGTTGCACTCTTCTAACAAATTCATTTATATGATTGTATATGTTGATGATATACTCATTATAGATGATGACCATGATGGAGTTGTGAGACTTAAACAACATCTAGTGCACCACTTTTTAGTCAAATATCTAGGAAGATTGTAGTATTTTTTTGACATTGAGGTAGCTTGTTGTAAGACAAGAATTTATATTTCCTAAAGAAAGTATGCTTTGGATATCTTAGAAGAAACTTATATGCTAGATTGTAAGTTAGTTTACACTTTTATGGATCCAAATGTCAAACTTCTATCAAATCAAGGAGAGTCCTTTTCAGATCCTAGAAGGTGTATGAGGTTAGTTGAGAAGCTAAATTATTTGACCATGACGAGTTCAGATATCTTATTTGTTGTTAGTATAGTGAGCCAATTTTTTAATTCTCCATGTGATAGTCATTGGGATGTTGTGGTTTGAATCTTGGTTTACATTAAAGATGCTCCAAGAAAAGGTCTTGCTTACAAAGACAGGTAATTCGGATATTATTGCTTACACATATGTTGGTTAGGCTAGATGTCCCTCTAATAGGCGGTCAACATCTGGGTATGGTGTTCTTATTGGTGGAAGTTTAATTTCATGGAAAAGTAGGATGCAAAATGTTGTGGCCATATCCGTTGTTGAAATTGAATATAGAGATATGGAACTTACTATCCAATAGATCATATGGCTCAAATATATTCTTCAAGAGTGGTGTTTTTTTTAAAATATGCATTATGAGTCTCATTTACGATAATCAGGCAGCTTTACATATTGCCTTTAATCCAGTATCTGATAAGCAAATTAAACATATTGAGATTGATTGTCATTTTATTTTTTACTGTTTCGGGTGAGGTTGCCACTTCATTTATCAATTCTAATGATAAATTGGCTTACATTTTTCACAAAAGTTCTTTGAGGACCAAAAATAACTTACATATGTGACAGGTTCGATGCCAACAATATATATGCTCTAGCTTGAGAATGAGTGTTGAGATATGGTTTGGTTTGGTTGAAATATGATATGATTTGTACATAATTATTACGATTGATATGTATTCATTAGGATTGACTGTGTATTGATTTACCTCCCTTAATCAAGGAATTCTCATTGTATTATACTCAATATAAATAGGAAAATATTCTTTTTAGTCCCTTAATTTTACCTCGGGGTCCATGTTGGTCCCTTAAATTTTAAAAGAACCAATATAGTCCCTTATGTCTTCAAATGGTGTCATTTAAGTCCTTTCCGTCCAATTTTTAGAAACAACGTTGCACACATGGCATCCAACTTGGCACCTATTTTCAGACGTGTGGCGTCTGTTCATCATCAAGGTCGTCAAAATTTTATAGAAAAATTCCAAAATTTTACCTTAAGCTAGGAATTAAACAACAACACCTTAGTTAAAATACAATATTGTTTACCACCACACCACTTTTTCCTTAATGATTTAATTTACAAATGAGATATATATTTATATTTCTTATTTTCTAAAACGCTAAATTCATTCATAGTTGACCAACATCTCTAACTACAACTTATCACACTCAAGAGCATAAACACACTAATTATCCTCAAGCTAGCATGAATATGGAAACACATGTATGAAATTTTTGAGCAAATAATGTTAGGTTTGAATTTAGATTCATGTGTATGAAGAAAAAATTATAGGATAGTTTTCATATGGTGCCTAACCATATAATGGTAGTATCTACTTATCTAATGTTGAAGAAGAAAGAGGTTAAATGGCCTAGTGATGTAGTATACTTCTTAGGAACCAATGTGTCCATGGTTTGAATTCAGGTTAAAGTAATTTTTTTGTTGCATTTTGATTATTTTGGTGAAGAGCATATGCCACATCAGCGTCAGTTGTATGCCAAGTGGTCTTCTATTTTGACTTTGACTAATGGAACAAACGAAAAGGACTATTGTGACGTTGTTTGAACAATTAAATGATCAATTTGGAACTTTTTTAAATTGAGGAACCAAAATGGTACCCGAGATAAAGTTAAAGGACCAAAAAGGATATTCTGTCATATAAATAATGTTAAGATGAGAGATAAAGTCTCAAGTCATTTAGTATCGATTTTTTATTCTCAAGTGATATCTTGAAATTGTTGGTATGACATGGAAAAAAAAGGTGGTCTCTCATTGAATGTGAATGTAAAAATGTTTTATCCTGACAATATATGTCAATTGTGTAGGTTAGTCATAGTTCAATCCCGAAAAAGTAAATAGGAGTCCTATTTTTTCACGATTTAACCGTGCCAAATATTTTATGAAGCCCTATTCAACCACGGTTTAAATGTGGAAAATTTTGTACCATGTGTGGTATTTCACCTTGCACATGAATTTGTTAGAACAGCGATCGTTTACTATAAGGAAGGAAAGGTTGATGAAAGTATGAGATTAAAGACGAGAGAAAATAGTGAATTTTATTCCATTTGATTGAGTTATCATACAAATTGTACATTACATTATATATTTTCTCTCAAAATTAACTACTAACTTCTGTAGCTAGTAACCATTCACAAAGTTAGTTGTAACACCTAACAACCAACTTAACAAACTTCTAATTAATCTATGATTTAATTAACTGACAACAACGTGCTTCTTTAATTCATTACTTTATCATTCACTTGATTTTAAACAAAACTAATGCATTCCTTAGAGTAAAAAATTTGTCAGATTTAAATCCTTTCATAACACATCTACAACATGTAGAACAGAATATCAATGTGCAACCTATAATCTTCCTTGATTAACCTACTCCCACAAAAAATGGTATCTAGCCTTTATGTATTTACTCATGCCATACAAAAATGGGTTCTTTGCAAGATTAATGGCTAGATCATTATCAATTTATAGCTTAATTGACTTCCCAACCTCAATCTTCAGCTTCTTGAAAACTTATTTTATCCATAGTATTTTACATGCATCATAGGATCCAATTAAGTTTTGCAATTCACATGATGAAAGTGCTACAATAGGTTGTTTCCTTTAACACCAAGATATTGATGAATCAAGAAACTTAAAGTAGTAGTCAATGGTGTTTCTCCTATTAAATTTATCATCACACTAGTCAGCATTCGAATAACATATGATTTATGTATCAAAAATCTTTGCAGAAATTGGAAACAAAATTTCATAATTTACTGTATCGTTCAACTATCTCAAGATCCTTTTAGCTTCATTCATCTAATATCACCTTGGATCATCCATAAACCTACTCGACAATCCTACATCAAAACAGATATTGAGTTTGTTATTGCAAATATACCTTAGTGAAATCCACCTTCTCTTCATGGCCTTCTTCCTCTAACTTGAGATTAGATTCAATAGACCTTCTTATAGGGATACAATCATTCATCTTAAACCTTTTAATAATCTCACCATCATACTTTATTGGATTCAACATCAACCATCTTGAGGTTTTTAGAAACTCAATTCTTAAGAAATAGGACAAATATATCCAATTTAGTCATCTCAAATTCATACATCATGAGCTTCTTGAACCTTCTAATCTCACTCTTTTTGCTTCTTGTTACTAACATATCATTAATATATAAGCATATCAGAATTATACTTGATGTTATTTCATGCACATGCATATCACACCATACTCGGTTTTACATTTGTTAAAGTTCAAATGCGCTAGAAAGCTATATATTCTTTTCATGCTCTAGGTTCCTGCTTTAATCCATATAAAGATTTATTCAACCTATATATCATGCATTCCTTTCCTTTGAAAACAAACTTTGGTGGTTAGGTAACAAAAATGAGTTCTTCAATAAGCTCATACAAAAATGTTGACTCGACATCTAGGTGGAACATGGATCAACTTCTTGCATTTGTAATAGCTATTACAAGTTTAATTGTTTCAGTTTTAGTTAATGGAGCATAAACTTCTGAATAGTCAAGACTATCTTTTTAAAGAAATCCTCTAGCAACTAACTTTGCTTTGTGTTTTTCAATTGAACACCCATTTTACTTCAATAACTTTTTTATTATATGATAATTTAACTAGCTCTCATGTATTGTTTCTTTTCATGGAAGCCAGCTCTTCTTTCATATTTATTTTTTATGTTTCCTTTGTTAATACTTCATGATTATTGATAGGTTCAGAATTTGTAAACAATTCAATATGCACTAAGTCACCTTCTTTTGTCACCTCATTGTCATTTACCTGTTCTTAATCTAGTAGCCTCTTAGAATATTTTTTGTTCTCTGTGGTCTATCACCAACCTCAAAAATTCAATGTTTTTACTTCTTTATCTGATAAATCATCACTATCATCAATACTACTATTATAATGTTCCTTTATTACTTGCAAGCATTCTACTTATTTGGTGTTGATCATGGTCTAAAGGTCATGTTTTTCGCAAGCGATGACCTCGGGACATGCACATTTGCAAGATCGTATAGTTCAAAAGCATCATTCTTCATAATTATTGAGAACCCATTATATATGATTTGGATAACACTAAATAAATTGTGATTCATACCTGGTACAAACAACATACCCTCAATTATTGTTGATCTTCCATCATTCCTCTTGATCACCATGTTTCCAATGCCTTCATCTTGTAATGATCTACTATCGGTTAGCCCCATCTTACTTTTTATTGTGTTATCGAATTTGACCAATCAATTCTTATGACTTGTTATATGGTTTGAATAACTTGTATCTAGAAACTATGGTTCATCTTAATGTTGATCTTCAGAAACTGCAGCCATGAAAACTACATTTCAATCATCAGAGTTATCTTGTACCATTTTGGATTCATAATAATTGTCTTGAACCTTGTAATTTCCTTTGTTATACCAACAATTTGAGGCATAATTACCCCATTTCTCACAATTGTAGCATTGAATGTGTTTATTGTTCTTGCACTAGTGATTCTTTTTATTTGAATTTGATGTCTCCCCTCCTTTCTTGAAGGATTCAATTTTACCATCAAACTTATTCTTCTGTGAATTGGATCCTGCATCTTTCTTGGACTTCTCTTGATTCTTTTTTCCTTTGTATTTCTCCAAACCAACATTTTTCTTAAATGTTTGAGTTTTCAATTCTTGATCTAATTCTTGCACTCATTTTCTTTCAAGAATCCTTAGTTCATGTGCTTCTAATTATCCTCTAAGATCTTCCATCTTCAAAGTTTTTAACTTGCCATATTATTGAATAGCAACATTATCAAAATGAGGAGTGAGTATTCTCATTACCTTTTTCAATCACCATTTTCTTAGTCATCACTTCCCCACATCTCTTCATAGGGTACATTAGGCCTTGAACCGTTGATGCATAAGCTGCAGTAGTTTCATTTCGTCTATTTGTAGTATTTCATATTAGAAATTGCAACTTCACACTCTTCACATTTTCACCTCCTTCGTAGTCTTTGATCAAAGGATCGCATGTCTATCAGCATAAGAAGTTTTATTAAAATTTACAGCATTTATTGTTGTCTGAGTTGAATACATGACCTTGCAGTCATTTCTCTTTTGATCTTTGTGAAGATTCTTATGTGCTTTTGTTGCATTTGAGGGAGTTCTTAGACTCCATTGGTAACCACCTCAAGAGCAACTTGATAAATGATCGCTCGACTGTGTGAGTCGAGAATGGGATACAAACTGCAAGTGCACAGTTCTATCGCGTAGTTTTAAAAGATATCGATCCCACAGGGACTTATGAATCGATATACCGTTATCTAAAGTTACTACGTAAATCTAAGGTGAAAATGTTTGATTGTTTGGGGAAAAACTAAGAGCTAAACTAATATCTAGATTAAATATCAATAAAACGGATATCGGTATGTAGTTCGTCAAAACTAGGGAATCAAGTCTTTGTCGGTTTCTAGGTTTTTAAAATAAATCGTTTCAGTTAACTTTATTGGTTAAAGGTTTTATCTCAAACTCTCGCTCTGTTGAATAAACCATGGTTTTATATTAATGTTGCTGTCACTTATAATTAAGTCAAAAACCATATTTTGAAAGCAATAAAGTTGCAGAAACTCTTTTTAAGAAAATACTGACCGTTTTAAACACCCTTATCTCAAACTCTCGCTCTGTTGACTTAGGTTATATGATTAAATCCAAGTGCTTAACGCTCGTCCTCACATTCAATCTTTAAAAATACTTTTTGGAAAAGGTCAGAATTTAATTAACTCTAAAACTTGCTCTCGCCCTGATCTAGAATTAATGCCTAACTCACACTGTCCAGTCAAAACCTCAAACTCTCGCTCTGTTGGTTTTAACTTCTTTATGTCCTTTACTTTTTGTAAAAAATCTTGTTATTAAACCTGTAAGTTGAGACCGTAAAAAGATTGATTCTAATTTTAAGTTTAGATAGACCGACTCAGTCTCGACCCCTTATTCTGCTTACTTTACATACCGATACCTAGGCAAATTAGCCAGACATGCTAAATAAATAAGAATTTATATCATGCATAAACAGACTCATTCCAGGCAGGCAATATGAATAAACAATAGAATAAAATATTAAAAATTAAATAACGATTAAAGAACCTGAATGCGTAATACAATGGTCTTGAACACTCCACCACAAGCCGGTAGGATTTGTTCTTGGATTCTTCAATTAAACAGTAAATTAAATCAAGGAAATAAAACTGGAATATAACGTAAGGTTAAATCCGGTATAAAGTTGCACAGTAGTTTCCGGTGTAGAAACTACTACGCGAAAAATATCTAAAAGCTAAAAACGGGGAAGATAAATTGCAAGGGAAAAGAGAAAGTAAAACTTGCAAAAGAAATAAATAAAATGAACAATGCTGGAAAGGAAGAAAAATAAGTAAAGGCGTGAAAAGTAAATTTGGCAGAGCTTCCGCAAAACTGAGCGTGCAAAAACTGTGTGTATGGCAAAGAGAGGAGATGGCTATTTATAATAGCCTTGGTAACTGCCTTGCGTTTCCTACGAGTCTTCAGCATGGCTAAATACACGGCTTGGGAATAGGACACGAAGTCCTCAACGTTACTTCCATTCTTCTGAGAGCGTAACTTGCACCAAAAAGCTAGTGGACTGGTGTGACGCTCGTCACACCATGTGTGACGTCCGTCACAAGGCTACTTCGCGTGACGCTCGTCACAACCCTTGTGACGCCCGTCACAGGGGCAACGTGCGCTTTCTTTTGGGCTGGGCTTGGTCTTGGTTATTTGTTTCCTTTTTATTGCTTTTTACACCTCCTTTTCTTCCCTTTTTCACTTTTGCTTCAAAATGGGTACCTGATGTAAATAGAAAAGAAATACTGCATAATATCTGATAAAATGGGATAAATTAAAGTAAATGATAATATAATCTAATTAAATTAAGTCTTAAAATGTGATATAATTTCGTGTTATCAAACTCCCCCATACTTAAATCTTTGCTTGTCCTCAAGCAAAATTCAGTATAGTAAAAGTTTTAGCCAGATGAAATTTTAAAGCACACATCAATTCGTACTAGGTTGCCAATGGATTTTTGTTTAGGAGGACTTGAGTTTAATCTTGACATCAACAACTACCGTTACAACTTAGATAACCCTACCTTATGCCAATCAGTTCAAGTACCCTATGATAGCTATCCTGGTTCCTTTAGTCTTATTTTACCCGTTTTCATTCTAGCGAAATCACATTAAGCCCTTTATCTTTTCGCGCACATAGTGGAGTAACCGGTTAGTGATTATGATCCGCTTTTAGCTAGAAGTTCTGGTACATAAGTCGGATAACTTCATTATTCAGTCCATTGCAAATTGCGGGGGATCGAACCGTAGTCCGCCCTACCAAGTTCAGTACCAGATTCCTACTGAACCAACTCGTAATGGGTCTTTCGTATTGTGCTTTTGCATGATCTGCAACCTTTAGATTAAATGATCTGGTAAGGATCACCTAATTTAATTAGTGCATTTCTTGATATATTTATGTATCTTAGGTTACTTTGGGGATCATTCACTTATATTCATCGGCTCTCCACGTAGTTTGCTATTAAGATGGTGCTGACTTCTGTATAAACTACTTGGGGTTGCCATAGAACTAAAAGTTCAAGGAATCGGTATAATAGGTACTTATCCTGATCTAACATATTGAGGTTCTCAGAGCGTTGTTATGGTAATGATTTTGTTTTGATTTCACTCAAATTTTATAGAGTATGCGACCTTTATATTTATTGGGTGTGTTAAAATTTTTGTTATGACTCAGGAAATTGAGGGGAATAGATAATAGAAAATTTTCACACTTAGGAACTTAACTTAAAATAAATATATATTATAATAATATTTTTTTTTTTGAATAAAAAAGGGAAATAACAATGAAAGGGAAAATAGCATACTTGTAAAAAAAATGAGAATGGAAAGAATATTGTTCCCCCCCCCCCCCCCCCCCATACTTGAACTAAACATTGTCCTCAATGTTTTAAGGAAATGAGATACAAGATGGGAAGGAAAAAGAAAATAACAACTAAGGCTGCCTTCCGCCTCTGGTTCTGGGACCTGGTGATCTTTGACGTATGTCTAAGCTGTCGAATCTGCTAAACAACTCAGTAAACCGCTGGTCGGTTATGGCATTCCGAGCATCCTGTTGCTGTTGCATTTGACGCATCATCTGCATCATATCTGCATTCTGTGCTTGCATACCATCGATAGCATCCATAATGTCGTCGTTGGTCGCAGGTCGTCTTCGTCGACGACGTTGGGAGGATGGGCCGGCTGCCATACTGGAAGGGTTTAGCGGGACTGATTGTTGTGTTGGCGGATGATCACCTTGTTCCATTTCTTCAAACTCATCTGTTTGCTGGTTTGTTTGTGAAGGCTCGGTGGTTTCAGGAGCGCTAAGGTCGTAGAGGTGGCGGTCCGGGTTTGTGACATCGGTTAGGGTGGTATTGGGTAGCACAACACTTGGGACTGCTTGGTTGTTCACCATAAGATAATAGCCTCCGCCTACTCTGTTTTTAATCAGGCGGCTGGAGCGGCAATAGCTGATATCCATAGACAGGGGAGGTAAGGATTCTAAAGTTTGGAGTTTATCCCCTAGTTTCAGGCCAAGTGCTATGGAGGTTATTAATCCACCAATTATAAAGGGTTGCCGGCCTCTAGCACATAAGGTGCGGATATGATGAAAGAGAAAAGAGGCGGCGTTTACCTTAGTATCCGGTTCGAAAACGCACTGGAGGAAAAATAACTCCTTCGAGTTAACCTTACTGTTGTTGGGTCTTCCAAAAAGTGTGTTTTGCAGGATACGGAGAAAATAACGGATGGTGGGGTTATGGATGTGGGAGAGAAGGAGTTCTTCCCAGTTGTAGGTATCTATACCGGAAATTTTCTTAAAAAGGTCGAAAACTAGAACTGTGTTCCAGTTTGAGGTTGGAGGGATTCTGGCATGGAGCAGACCTTCTGTGGGAAATTGTAGCATGGCACTCAATTCGCGTTGGGTTAGAGAGTACTCGGTGTTAAACATACGGAAGGTTGCCGTACCGGTTAGAAATTCACCTTCACCGGCGGGAGTGGTGTAGTCGTAAGAACTTAGGAATTCTAAGGTTAGGGAAGGGTAGGTGGGTTGGTTATGAGTGCAAAGGAAGGTTAAATCGGCTTTACGGAGCATCCACTCGATACCTTGGAGTAAGCCTAATTGTTGCAAGCAAGTTAAATCGGGGTACCTGGTGGGAGCGACGCCTCGCTGCTGGAAGCGCTCGAATTGCTCTTGCTGATAGTTGTCATCTCCAGATCGGAAGATGATATTTCCGAAATTTTGATTTCCCGCCATTGTGATGAATTTTTGAAGGGATGATTTGGAAAGAAAAAGAAATGTATTTGATATGAGAGAATTGTTTTGTGGTGAATGAAGGAAGTTTTGGTAGGTATTTATAGGAGAAGGAATGGAAGATTGAAAGAAAAAGTGGTTGAAAAGTAATTAAGTGTGGTAAATAAAAAATGAATGGGGAATGTAAAAAAATTAAAGTGTAACGTTCGTCTCCAACGGCTCCTTAACGTTCACTTGTCTGAAGGGTGTTACGCTCGTCACAGGGATGTGACGCTCGTAACAGGCACTAAGCGTGCCGTTCGTCATGGAGTGTGTGACGCTCGTCACACATCCTTTTTGGCAAGGCTTCAGTGGCGCTTCACAGAATTACTTTGGTAGCGTATTTTAATGTTTCATTTTGCTTATGATCATTTTTTAGTATGCAATTTTAATGCATTGTGCATGCTTACTTGCTTTGTATAATAATAATGGGTAACAACAGTAGAGCGTAACAGGCATTGCATAATAAAATTAACTAAACAGCTTCAATAAAAAGGATCATAATGTATTACAGGAAGGGAAAATAATGAAATGAAATAGAAATAAACATGAATTTAAACAACATTAATGAAAAAAAAAAATCTAGCCTAAAACTAAATAACTTAGAAAGAAAAATAACTAAATTCCATCTATCTTCGGATCTCTGGCCGGAGGAGCAAAAGAGTTAACATTATGCCGTAACATACGTAACTGACTTGCCGTGCTGCTCATGTGTTCTAGGACTGCAAGTCTCAAGCTGTGGAAATCTTCCCTGAGGGCGTTTTGTTCTGACATCAAAGCTTCAATGACGGTTTTAATATCTGTTCCTGGCATATGATGTCGGAGATCAGGCATGGCTGATTCTTCGGTCAGGACAGGCTGAGGAGGAGGATCAATATCATAGTAGCCGGATGGAGTCTGAGGGTCAGATTCAGCAAGAGAGATATGGTCAACATAGTGCTCATAGTCATCATAAATCTCATAATCCTGGATGGATTCAGTGGATCCAGCAGGAGTTGGGGTTTCATTCAGGTTATAGAGCCAGTTCCTTTGGTTATGAACACTAGTTCTAGGATCGGGCATGGTGAATAGGCAGAGAACCTGGTTATCAATAATAAGCTCGAACTCATCCGACCCTATGTTTGCTATAAACATAGTGTTGAAGAGGAAAGGTATACTCAGAGTAGTAATGCCACAAAAAGGGTTCAGGTCAAGCATAGGCTGACGTAATCCAATAGCATTACCTATCATAGTTATCAGGCCACCTATTCTAATGGGTGCTCGCTCATCCTGGATAAGATGGTCCAAATTAGCTAACATAAAAGTAGCACCGTTTACTGGACGGTTCTGGGAAGCACAAAATATGATGAAGAGTTCATCACGTGAAACTGAAGTACTATTTGGCTTCTTCCCAAATAAAGTGTGGGTCAGGATCTTATGGAAATAGCGAAAAGCCGGGTTATGTATGTTTCCAGAGAGAAACTCATGTTCTTCGGGCTCATCATTTCCAGTCAGCTTACCCCAAAAGTGTTCAAGCTCTCTATATTCAAAAAGTTCTTCCTGGCTTACAGTGAATGTATCAAAGGAGGTAGGAAAACCCAAAAGGTTGGTGAAGTCTCTAATATTAAATTGGTACTCCATATTGAACATTCTGAACTGGATAAAACCTCTGGTAATTCCTTTTCCATGGCTAGGTAGATAGATTAATGAACTAAGGAATTCTAGTGTGAGTCTCCGGTAGGTGGTGAAATGTCTCAGGATAGGGGAGGTCTCCCATCCTATCTGATTCAGCAAAAACAGGACACTCTGTCTCAGTCCAAGGGCAGTCATAGCCCAATCATCAGCATATAAACTAGGTAGCATCTCTCTAGCGGCTAGTTCTTCAAACCTTCGTTTCTGAGCCATTCCTCTGAACTTGATACCCATACGGTCAAAATGTCCCATCTGGTTAGTGTTAACTAGAGAAAAGAAAACATGAGTTTAAGTCAGGATTTGGCCAAATGCCGAAAGAAGAAAAGAATTATTATTATTATATGGATATATTTTTTTTTCTTTTTGAATAAATCAATAATGAATACTAAATAGAAATTAAAATAATAATTAAGAGAAAAATAGAGAAATGATAATAATAATAGAATAATAAAATAACAGAGTAATTTGTGGGTTGTCTCCCACTAAGCGCTTTGTTTAAATGTCGCAAGCTCGACAAAGAAACTGTTAAATATAGTCTATGAGTCCTGGGGGCGTTTCGTCTAAGTGTAGAATTTGCGAATCTTCGTTGGTTTCCGCATAGTGATAATGTTTCAGACGTTGCCCGTTTACGGTGAACGGTTCTGTAGATTGTCCTTTTATTTCTACCGCTCCACTGGGAAAGATTTTAGTGATATGGAAAGGTCCTGACCATCTGGATCGTAGTTTTCCCGGGAATAATTTTAGTCTGGAGTTAAATAAAAGTACTGCGTCGCCTTGCTTGAAGATTTTCCTTGATATACGCTTGTCATGCCATTGTTTTGTTCTTTCTTTATAGATTTTGGCATTTTCATAGGCGTCTCTTCTGAGTTCCTCTAATTCGTTTATGTCAAGGATTCTTTTTTCACCGGCGGCTTTGTAATTCAGATTTAAATTTCTAATAGCCCAATAGGCTTTATGTTCTAATTCTACCGGGAGGTGACAGGATTTTCCATAAATGAGCTTAAATGGGGTCGTCCCTATGGGAGTTTTATAAGCAGTTCGGTATGCCCATAAAGCTTCTGGTAGTTTCAATGACCAATCTTTCCTTGAAGTGGCGACCGTTTTCTCTAGTATTTGCTTGATTTCTCTGTTAGATACTTCCACTTGTCCACTGGTTTGAGGGTGGTAAGGTGTTGCTATCCTATGTCTCACTCCATATTTAAGTAGTAGTTTTTCGAGTACCTTGGATATAAAGTGTGATCCACCATCACTGACTACTATCCTTGGGATGCCAAATCTCGGAAATATTATATTTTTAAAGAGTCTAGTTACTACTCGGGTGTCATTAGTTGGAGAAGCTATAGCTTCGATCCACTTTGATACGTAGTCAACCGCCACGAGTATGTATTTGTTACCGAAGGAGGATGGAAATGGTCCCATGAAGTCTATCCCCCACACGTCAAAAATCTCTACTTCCAAAATACCTTTTTGTGGCATCTCGTCACGTCTAGATATGTTTCCCGTGCGTTGACATCTGTCACACTCCTTAATAGCCGCATGTACGTCCTTCCATATAGTTGGCCAATAAAAGCCAGCTTGTAGGATTTTAGAGCAGGTCTTGGATGTACTTGTGTGTCCACCATAAGGCGCAGAGTGACAGTGTTGGATTATATTTTCTACCTCTTCTTCGGGTACACATCGACGGAAAATACCATCGGGGCCTCTTTTGAAAAGTAAGGGATCATCCCAGTAATAGTGTTTTATGTCGTGGAAGAATCTTTTCTTCTGCTGGTAAGATAAAGTAGGTGGAACTATTCCGGCAGCTAAATAATTTACTAGATCAGCGTACCATGGTATGACAGATATAGCTAAGGTGGTTTCTACTTGCATGTCGGAGTTGTTCTCTTCCAAAGTAGCTATGAGTTTGTCATACGAGAAATCATCATTAATGGATGTTCTTTCTGGTTCAAGGTTCTCAAGTCTAGAGAGGTGGTCTGCTACTACGTTTTCAGTTCCTTTCTTGTCCTTGATTTCTAAGTCGAATTCTTGTAGTAACAAGATCCATCTTAGGAGTCTAGGTTTAGCATCCTTTTTTGTTAGAAGGTACCTGATAGCAGCGTGATCAGTGTAAACTATTATTTTGGCTCCTACCAAGTAAGAACGAAATTTATCTAGCGCAAATACCACTGCTAGGAGTTCTTTCTCGGTTGTGGCATAATTCATCTGTGCTTCATCCAGGGTTCTGCTAGCGTAATATATAACATGAAGCTTTTTATCCTTTCTTTGTCCTAAAACAGCACCTACAGCATAATCACTGGCATCGCACATTATCTCGAATGGTTCATTCCAGTCTGGTGTCTGCATAATGGGTGCGGAGATCAATGCTTGTTTAAGAGTTTGAAATGCTTTTAAACAGTTATCGTCGAATATGAATTCAGCATCTTTCATCAACAGTCCGGTTAAGGGTTTAGTTATCTTAGAGAAGTCTTTGATGAATCGTCGGTAAAAACCGGCGTGTCCTAAAAAGCTTCGTACTTCTCTCACGGTTCTTGGGGGTTGAAGATTTTCGATTACCTCTATTTTGGCTTTGTCTACTTCAATTCCTCTGTTCGAGATGATGTGTCCTAAAACAATTCCTTCTTGTACCATAAAGTGGCACTTTTCCCAATTAAGTACTAAGTTTACTTTTACACATCGCTCAAGAACTCTTTCCAGGTTTTCAAGGCATTCTTCGAAACTTTGTCCGTATACAGAAAAGTCATCCATAAATACTTCCATGATGTTTTCGAGAAAGTCGGCGAAAATTGCCATCATGCATCTTTGAAAAGTTGCAGGGGCATTACACAGACCAAACGGCATTCGTCTATAAGCGAAGGTACCAAAAGGGCATGTGAATGTTGTCTTTTCTTGGTCATCAGGGTGAATTGGTATTTGAAAGAAGCCTGAATAACCGTCTAAATAACAGAAATGTGAATGTTTAGCTAATCGTTCTAACATTTGGTCAATGAATGGTAAAGGGAAATGATCTTTTCGGGTTGCTTTGTTTAGTTTCCTATAATCAATGCACATTCTCCATCCCGATTCGATTCGTTTAGTTACAGTTTCTCCTTTTTCGTTTTCAATAACGGTTATGCCTCCTTTCTTTGGTACAACGTGTACAGGACTGACCCATTTGCTATCAGATAAAGGATATATAATACCTGCTTCCAATAACTTGGTTATTTCTTTCTTTACTACCTCACTTAGGATCGGATTTAGTCTTCTCTGGTGTTCCCTAGAGGTTTTACCGTCTTCTTCTAACATGATGCGGTGCATACAAATAGAAGGGCTTATTCCTTTAAGATCGGTTATGTGGTATCCTAGTGCGGTTGAATATTTTCTTAAGATATGTAGGAGTTTTTCTGTTTCGAGTCTTCCTAGATCTGCATTGACTATCACAGGTCGTTCAAGTTCTAAGTCTAGGAATTCATATCTCAGATTTTTGGGAAGTGTTTTCAAATCAGGGGTTGGTTTGTTAAGACATTGCGTAGGGTCCGGTGTTATTGCTAAGCATTGTTTAGATTTGTCTTCTAAAAGATAGTCTGATGATTTGTCTTCTCCTGACTCTGCTTCTTTTATGCATTCATCGATGATATCCATGAAGTAACATGTATCTTCTATTGCAGGTGCTTTCAAGAATTGGGAAAGAATGAATTCAATTTTCTCTTCACCTACTTCGAAGGTGAGTCTTCCTCGTTTTACGTCTATGATTGCACCGGCAGTTGCTAAGAATGGTCTTCCTAGTATAATAGGTGTAGTATCATCTTCTCTAATGTCCATAATTGTGAAGTCAGTGGGAATGTAAAACTGACCTATGCGTACGGGAACGTTTTCAAGGATTCCTACAGGATATTTGATGGAACGATCTGCTAATTGCACAGACATTTTGGTCGGTCTTAATTCTCCCATTTCCAGTCTCTTGCATATGGATAAAGGCATAACGCTAATTCCGGCTCCTAAATCGCATAAGGCTTTGTCGATGACAAATTTTCCTATGTGACAGGGTATAGAGAAGCTACCCGGATCCTTGAGTTTAGGGGGCATGTTTTGGATTATAGCGCTACATTCGGCAGGGAGTGTAACGGTTTCGCTATCCTCAAGTTTCCTTTTATTAGAAAGAATTTCTTTTAAGAATTTAGCATATGAGGGCATCTGCGTAATAGCTTCGGTAAACGGAATTGTAACGTTTAATTGTTTAAGGAGATCGACAAATTTTCTAAATTGGCCTACATCTTTGGTTTTAACAAGCCTTTAAGGGTAAGGTATAGGTGGTTTGTAAGGTGGTGGAGGTACATAAGGTTCCTTCTTTTCTAGGGTATCCTTATTACTCTCTTCCTTTTCCTTAGGTTCACTTTCCTCAGTAGATTTCTTAGGGTTTTGGTTTTCTATCCTTGGATCAGACGGTCTTTCCACTTCCGTTCCACTTCTTAATATAATTGCATGAGCTTGGCTTCTCGGATTAGGTTGGGGCTGTCCAGGGAATGTACCAGTTGGTGCAGCAGTAGGTGCTTGTTGTTGAGCTACTTGAGATATTTGTGTTTCTAACATTTTGTTATGGGTAGCCAAGGCATCTACTTTGCTTGCTAGTTGTTTAAGTTGTTCGCCAGTGTGTATGTTCTGGTTTAAGAAATCTTTATTGGTTTGTTGTTGGGAAGCTATAAAGTTTTCCATCATGATTTCCAAGTTGGATTTTCTAGGGGTATTATTGTTAGGATTCGGTTTCTGATATCCCGGAGGTACAGATGGGGTTTGATTCGGAGACTGTCCAGGTGCGTATAAAGCATTATTACTCTTATATGAAAAGTTTGGATGGTTCTTCCAATTTGGGTTATAGGTATTCGAATAGGGGCTTCCTTGAGCATAGTTTACTTGCTCTGTTTGGATTCCAGTCAAGAGTTGACATTCCGCAGGAGTGTGGCCTTGGATTCCACAGACCTCGCAATTCTGAGTTATTGCAACCACGGCGGTTGGAGGTGATACGTTTAAACTTTCAATCTTCTGGACCAAAGCATCCACTTTTGCATTAACGTGATCAAGGTTACTTATCTCGTACATGCCAGTTTTCGGTTGAGGTTTTTCCACTGTTGTTCGTTCGGTTCCCCACTGATAGTGGTTTTGGGCCATGCTCTCGATAAGCTGGTAAGCATCAGCATAAGGTTTGTTCATTAGTGCACCACCTGCAGCGGCGTCTATTGTTAACCTTGTATTGTATAAGAGACCATTATAAAATGTGTGAATTACTAACCAGTCTTCCAAACCATGGTGTGGGCAAAGTCTCATCATGTCTTTGTATCTTTCCCATGCTTCGAAAAGAGACTCGTTGTCTTTCTGTTTAAATCCGTTTATCTGAGCTCTTAACATAGCTGTTTTGCTTGGCGGAATTTATCGGGCAAGAAAAACTTTCTTCAACTCGTTCCATGTGGTGACTGAGTTGGAAGGGAGAGATTGAAGCCATCTTCTAGCGCTATCTCTTAATGAGAAAGGAAAAAGACGAAGTCGAATTGCCTCTGAAGTGACACCATTAGCTTTAACAGTATCAGCGTATTGAACAAATACGGATAAATGAAGGTTTGGATCTTCGGTAAGATTTCCAGAGAATTGGTTCTGTTGCACAGCCTGCAACAACGAAGGTTTAAGTTCAAAGTTGTTTGCTTCGATTGCGGGCGGAGCAATACTTGAATGCGGTTCATCTTGCGATGGAGCGGCGTAATCTCTAAGAGCACGAGCTGGTTCTGCCATCTCGGTTAAAGAGGGGAAAATGTTTTTGATATCAGGAAGGTTTATAGGAGGGAGATTGTTTTCAGCACGATATTCCCGAATTCGTCGTAAGACTCGGAGATATAGTTCGATATCGTTGATTCGTAAATAGAGCGGTTCGCCTTGAGAGCGAGTGCGTGGCATACAAATCAACGAAAGAAAGAATAGAAGGAAAAAAAAAACCTTAGTCTCTACAGCGTAACGGAAGAGTTACGATATCGATTGAATAAAAGTCCCCGGCAATGGCGCCAAAAACTTGATCGCTCGACTGTGTGAGTCGAGAATGGGATACAAACTGCAAGTGCACAGTTCTATCGCGTAGTTTTAAAAGATATCGATCCCACAGGGACTTATGAATCGATATACCGTTATCTAAAGTTACTACGTAAATCTAAGGTGAAAATGTTTGATTGTTTGGGGAAAAACTAAGAGCTAAACTAATATCTAGATTAAATATCAATAAAACGGATATCGGTATGTAGTTCGTCAAAACTAGGGAATCAAGTCTTTGTCGGTTTCTAGGTTTTTAAAATAAATCGTTTCAGTTAACTTTATTGGTTAAAGGTTTTATCTCAAACTCTCGCTCTGTTGAATAAACCATGGTTTTATATTAATGTTGCTGTCACTTATAATTAAGTCAAAAACCATATTTTGAAAGCAATAAAGTTGCAGAAACTCTTTTTAAGAAAATACTGACCGTTTTAAACACCCTTATCTCAAACTCTCGCTCTGTTGACTTAGGTTATATGATTAAATCCAAGTGCTTAACGCTCGTCCTCACATTCAATCTTTAAAAATACTTTTTGGAAAAGGTCAGAATTTAATTAACTCTAAAACTTGCTCTCGCCCTGATCTAGAATTAATGCCTAACTCACACTGTCCAGTCAAAACCTCAAACTCTCGCTCTGTTGGTTTTAACTTCTTTATGTCCTTTACTTTTTGTAAAAAATCTTGTTATTAAACCTGTAAGTTGAGACCGTAAAAAGATTGATTCTAATTTTAAGTTTAGATAGACCGACTCAGTCTCGACCCCTTATTCTGCTTACTTTACATACCGATACCTAGGCAAATTAGCCAGACATGCTAAATAAATAAGAATTTATATCATGCATAAACAGACTCATTCCAGGCAGGCAATATGAATAAACAATAGAATAAAATATTAAAAATTAAATAACGATTAAAGAACCTGAATGCGTAATACAATGGTCTTGAACACTCCACCACAAGCCGGTAGGATTTGTTCTTGGATTCTTCAATTAAACAGTAAATTAAATCAAGGAAATAAAACTGGAATATAACGTAAGGTTAAATCCGGTATAAAGTTGCACAGTAGTTTCCGGTGTAGAAACTACTACGCGAAAAATATCTAAAAGCTAAAAACGGGGAAGATAAATTGCAAGGGAAAAGAGAAAGTAAAACTTGCAAAAGAAATAAATAAAATGAACAATGCTGGAAAGGAAGAAAAATAAGTAAAGGCGTGAAAAGTAAATTTGGTAGAGCTTCCGCAAAACTGAGCGTGCAAAAACTGTGTGTATGGCAAAGAGAGGAGATGGCTATTTATAATAGCCTTGGTAACTGCCTTGCGTTTCCTACGAGTCTTCAGCATGGCTAAATACACGGCTTGGGAATAGGACACGAAGTCCTCAACGTTACTTCCATTCTTCTGAGAGCGTAACTTGCGCCAAAAAGCTAGTGGACTGGTGTGACGCTCGTCACACCATGTGTGACGTCCGTCACAAGGCTACTTCGCGTGACGCTCGTCACAACCCTTGTGACGCCCGTCACAGGGGCAACGTGCGCTTTCTCTTGGGCTGGGCTTGGTCTTGGTTATTTGTTTCCTTTTTATTGCTTTTTACACCTCCTTTTCTTCCCTTTTTCACTTTTGCTTCAAAATGGGTACCTGATGTAAATAGAAAAGAAATACTGCATAATATCTGATAAAATGGGATAAATTAAAGTAAATGATAATATAATCTAATTAAATTAAGTCTTAAAATGTGATATAATTTCGTGTTATCAATAAACAAACAAAGTATTTTTCTGTTGGTGTCATCTATCTCAAATCATGACATCAAGAATTGAAAGTATGTTGGGAAGACTATTACCACCAGTCATCTTTATTTAATTGATAACGACTGTAAATCCAAAATATGCATATTCTACACCTTGAATTGAATTAGTGCTCGTGATACCAACTTATTAGAGCCAAGTGCTTGCTTGCACTACAGGGAAAGAAAAGTTGATGAAAGTATGAAATTAAAGATAAGAGAAAATAGTAAATTTTGTCGATGCGAATGAGTTATCATACATTATTTATAGACTATCTCACAAAACTAACTAAGTTCTATAGCTAATAACCATTCACAAAGTTAGTTGTAATATCCAGCCATAAACTCCAGTAGCTTCTAATTGACCTATGATTCAATAAACTTACGACTGAACTGACTCTTCCAAATAATGTAATTTTAACATAATTGATCTGTGTATGCACAAAGATACATACAGTTTTTTATGATGAAAGTTGTTTTCTAATATATTTTTTATGTTTTATTTGATATATAATGGTTGAGTTTACAGTCGGATGACAAGCAAGTATTTATCATTGTCTGAAACATTCTCTGTTACACCAACTCCGCTGATTTTTTTCTCACGAATTTCTGAAAGATATCAATGAAATGCTTGTTCTCCAGACTGAAGGATTGTTGAAAATGAAATACGGAAATGTACCACAACAGGTTTCGTGGTGTAGTTGGTTATCACGTCAGTCTAACACACTGAAGGTCTCCGGTTCAAGTCCGGGCGAAGCCAAAATCATTTTGATTTTTCATCTTTTATCATCACTGCTGAAACAAAAGTATTAACACAGCCTGGTGTAAACTGTAACGTCAATGAAGTGGACTCCAACATAATACATTATTATTCATGTTAACAATATTAAAAACATTTTATCTCTTTTTCCATGTTCACTTTCTTTATTTTTCACCTATCTAAAAGCTGAGATAATAGTAAAATCAAATCCAATTACATTTGATCCGACTAGGAAACAGATTCAATTAAACCTTACAATTTTCATTCTGCTAATCACTTTAGCATCTGCCCATTAACAATAAAATATATGACGACGGTAAAGTAACAAACTATACATTAGCTTTGTGATTCCTGGATAAAGGAGTAATGCTGTTAGTTTATGCAATTTATTACAATAATAACTGGATACATTTTATGCGAATATTGTTTGTGGTAAATACAAAGCTCATGAAAACATGTTCATTTCGGTATAATACAAAACCAGATGGATGTGTAAACACATAAGCCAAAAGCCCAAACAAGTTTGGTCTAGCAGATGCATAGACACAGCAATCAATTGAAGCTCCACTGAGGAGACTTCTACTGTTTCAACTATGCAACTAAATATACAACCATTTTAAATCCTAAAATGGTGAGGGTGTTGTTTCCTCTTATTCTAGTGAAAGAAACAAATGTGTGTCGTCAAAGAAATTGGTGTTGGATCCATCTCACTTCTGGTTTTGTTCCACCTTTGCTCGAACCTTTTGCTCCAAAACAGATATTTCAGTCTCAAGGCTGAACATTCTGTTCAAAGCATGCATGTTTTCAAGGGTCTCAGTTAGAGTCCGGTCGTCACTCCCATCACACCTTAAATGTTGCATTGGACCATGAAGCATCCTGTTCACAATACCCCGACTCAGATCATCCACAGCTTTCCGCGTCTTCTTTGAGATATCATCTCCCATCTTACCCAAGCATTTTTCAAGCTCAGCAACTCTGATCCTTTCAGCATAGGCCCTCAGTTTTTTAATGGTGGGAACAGTTTCCAGTGAGTCCCTCCAAGCTTCAAATTGGTTTAACTCTTCAGTAATGATCACCTGTGCTTCCATTGCTTTTCTTTGCCGGTCCTCTTTGTTTGCAGCCACAACCTCTTTAAGGTCGTCAACATTGTAAAGTCGCACAGATTCAACCTCCGAGACACACGAACCAACATTCCGAGGAACAGAAATGTCAATGAAAAGGCGATGGCCTCCAACAATTTGACTTGCTGGAGGAAAGTCCTTGACGTCGTCTTTCATGAATAATGGGGTTTCTGATGCTGTACTGGTGAATACTACATCTGCTTCACCGGCACAAGAGAGCATTTCTGAAAGAGGTTTGTAAATTATTTCAATATCCTTCAGTTCTTCGCGTATTGCTGCAACTCTTTCCTCAGTTCTATTGACAACAACCACACTTGGGCAACCTTTTGAAGCCAAATGTTTGATCACTAGCTTTCCCATCTTCCCAGCACCGATAACCAGCATTCTCGCATTATCATAAGAGGATCCGGGTAGCTTCATGTAGGCCAACTCAACAGCAGCTGAGCTCACAGAAACTGCCCCAGCAGCAATATTAGTCTCGGCTCTAACCCTTTTTCCAACAGTTATTGCATGCTTGAATAGACCACTAATGTTTCTTCCAAATCCATTAACTCCTTGCCCAACTTTGACAACTTGCTTAACCTGAGCAAGGATTTGACCTTCTCCCAAAACAAGAGACTCAAGACCCGCTGATACTTGAAAAATATGTTGTGTGGCATCTCTGTTGTAAAGTAAAAACCGGTGCTCACAAAGCTCTGAAACAGGAACGGAACTTGTCTGCAAACAAAAACGTGGATTCTTAAATATTTTGCAATGCACTACAAATACCATTTAGGAGATAAACTTGCTACTTACTTTTGACATCCATTCCATGACCTCTTTGACACCACGGTGTTGGGATAGAGCAACAACATATATCTCCATTCGGTTACATGTACTCAGAACAGCTGCTTCTTCAATATGATTGAGATTGCACAGCTCTGCAATAGCTCTAGGCCATTCTGCTTCCGGTATGGCAAGTTTTTCACGCATTTCCACCGGAGCAGTGTGCACACTGAGCCCAATGACAACAATGCTGCTCCTTTCCTTTGTATACCCTGTTAAAATTAATTGTATATAAATTACTAAAATGTCTCAACTTGCAAGTTTCAGAAAATTAACCATTACTGATCCTCGACCAATGAAAAGCATGTAATCTCGTCTTTCTTTCTTTCCTGTGGTAAATAACCCTCTAGACGTTGCCACAAGTGACAAAAGCTACAAGTTTTGGAAAGATTGATGCGTAATCAATGATGCAACATAAAAGCCCAACTAATAAAGAAATATATCAAATAGAAACAGATCTCCTTTATGAAGTAACAACAACAAGCCTTATCCCATTAAAAGAGATCTGCTATATGGATCAACTTTCGCCATAACTTTCTATCCAGGACCATTCCTCTATCCAAATCGTTAATCTCAATATCTTTCTTAATAACTTTTCTTATAATCTTTCTAGCTCTTCCACTTCCTCTAGTTATTTGACTTCTCTTCATTTGATCTACTCTCTAAATGCCCAAACCACCTAAGCCTATTTTCCACCATCTTCTCTAGCATAGGCGCTACCCCAACACACTCTTTAATATTTTCATTTATAATCTTATCTTGTCTAGTTTTACCACACTTCCAACGCAGCACCCTCATCTCTAGCACCCTCATCTTTGTTACACTTACTTTATTTTCGTGTTGATTCTTACCCGCACATCATTATATCCGTACAACCTCGTCTACAAGGCAAATAGACTCAAAATCTCTAGATGAAACAAGAGAGATAAAACTTAAAATTCAATGCTTAGATATATTCAGCATCTAGAGAAACAATAGAATCATCATCCAAAAGACTATATACTTCCATAGATAAATGTTAGTAGCAGGTAAGAAAATCACCCTTAAAATCAACATTTTCATCAATAATGCAACTCCATGCTGTTGCATTAGCTATTGTTATGTCCAACATAATTCATAGGCTTAGAGATTAGAACAAATAATGCAATTATGAGAGTGAAGCATTGACTTACTATCAGCCGAAGAAGTTTTGAGGAGCTCGAGAGGAGAGAGGGAGCTACTGGTGCCATTATTTTGAGCATCACAACGAATAATTCCTTTATGAATGAAGGTGGTTCTAGGTTTTCCGAGAAGTGATAAATGGATGGGAATGGACGGTGATGATGGCCTTGAAGAAGAAGAGGGAGAGGAAGAAGATTTGAGGAAAAGAGAGTCGAATTTGGGAGCGGAGAAAGTGGTTGAAACGGCCATTGTATAAGAACCCTAACCCTAGAATTGGATTTGAAAGATGGAAAGAGGAGGAGGAAGGGGAAAAGAGAAAAACGGTGTAATAAAATTGACCCTTCCTTCCACAGAGAGACACACACTCGGTGTGATTTGTGAAGATGATGGGTTTTAGAGAGAAAAGAAAATTGTTTGGGATGTGTTTCTGTGAGTTTTGATTGGCCTGTGTAGCGCGCGTTTTATCCACACTCTCACCTATATGGACCCTACTCGAGATTTGAGCTTTTTTTTATAAAACCAGTATTATTATTTAATGTAATTTTTTTTACCATTAATTATTTTTTTAATTATTTTTAATTATTTTAAGTTAGTTATATATATATATATAAAATATTAATATCCTACAAAATTTAAAATGTCAATAAGTTTTATTTAAATAAATTAAATAATATTCAGTTATAATAATTTTAGATTTTAAAACTGATTATATATATATATATATATATATATATATATATATATATATATATATATATATATATATATATATATATATTATATATATATATATATATATATATATATATATATATATATATATATATATATAATAGTATTAATTTTTATAACTTAAAAGAAAAATTGTAACTTTAAAAAACGTTATAATGTTTGTTGAGAACAATAAATGTGAATTAAAAATATTGAAAATAAATGTTGAGGTGGAGGTTTTACGTGATTAGAAAATTGGAGATTGAACATTTTATAAATGAGAAAATCTATACATATATTTCTTTAACAAACTGTTTTAATTGATGGAAATGGAAGAAGTTGAATGGAATAGAATGAAAATGAAATAGAATGGAATGGAATGAAAATGAAATTGAATTTGAATGGAATAGTAACATGTTATATTGTTTGTCTTTAGAAAAATGAATCAAATTGAACTTGATAGAATTCATTTCATTGAATACCATATTTATTTTAATTTTAAAAAATTACTTTTTTTTTTATATTTTTTAATTTTTATTTTATAAAATAGTTTTTCAAAATATTATAATTTTTTTCATATTCATTTTTTTTAAATTGAAAAAACTAATTTGATATTTTATAACATAAACATACATTATTGAAGAACAAAATATAGTTGAAATCGTCATTTTTTAGAAAAATTATATCTTAAAAATAAATTTTATGAAAAACTATTTAAAATAACTTCAAAAACTAAGTGATATTTTGAAACTTTGATTTTTAAGAAAAAATTTCAATAGAATGATGAAATATTTAAAGTAACTTTTTAAAATAACTATTCAAAATTTGAAATTTTTATGAAGAATTTCTTTGTAGATATTTGAATAAATTATTTTAGAAAAAAAAATCAAAACAAGCTGTCTCTATATTAGTAGATTTTTCATTCCATCTAAATTGGAATGTATCAAATGGAAAGGACTAAATCAGAAATACAATTATAATTTTATTCTCCAAATTTTCACTTTCATTAACCATATTAATATTTTTGAGTAAAAAGTAAAAGTGGAAAGAAAAAAGTTATATATATATATATATATATATATTATATATATATATATATATATATATATATATATATATATATATATATATATATATATATATATATATATATATATTATAATGCTTTATCCTCCGTCCAATTTCCAAACATTATAATGAGATTTTTTCTTTTTGTTCCATTAGTTTTAAATTATTTAAAAAGACTTTAAAAAAATTTATGAATATGTGTTGTCACTCACTTTGTGTATTGCTTTTAAAAAAAGGTTTTGGCTTAATGATATTCTCTCTATTCTTTTTAAATGTCATTCTTTTACTTTTTAAACATACCAAGAAAATTAATCATTAGTATTACTTTTCAAATAATAATTCTCATTTTATGTATAATATACTTGATCATTTATTACCTTCATTTTACTTTTTCTCTCTATGTAACAAGTACCTAGGAATAAGTTTGACCAAAAAAAAACAATTAATACTACATTAAATTCAGTAAGTAACAATTAAAAAAAATACTCCCTCCGTTTCTTTTTAAGTGTCGTTTTAGAAGATTTTTTTTGTTCCTATTTAAGTGTCGTTTTGATGTTTTAATGTTACAATTTGTCAATTATTCCCTTACTATTTAAATAACTCAACTTTATATTTTCCATAAATTTTTCTTTCTTAATATATGTAATAACTCACTCCACATTTTCCATAAAATTCTCTTTCTTAATACGTACTCTCATTCCCATACATAACTCCCATTCCTATTCAAAGTATTGGCTGGTCAATAAAAATTAAATTCAAATGATAGCTTCCAATGTTACATAGAAAAATGTATTAGCATTAAATTTTGTCAAAGGAACAAATTTACCAATTGAAGACTTAAAATTCTATAAAAAGGATCAGTAGCATTGTTTAAATTATCAAGTGCAAAACAAAAGAGCTCTGGTGGAAACAACAAAAGACTCCATGGATGTTCAAAAAAAAGAAAGAGTGGAAGACTCATTGGAGCAAGAAGAAGGAGAAATAGTGGAAGACTCTTTTGACAAGATACAAGAACAAGATGACAACGAAGATGAAGTATTATCAAGAGTTGTATTGGATTTTGATTTAAATGAAGAGGCAGATTATGAATTTGATTTGAACAAATTTCCTAAAGAAGAAGAAGAAGAAAACAGAAAAGAATCTTCCCACCATGTTGAGTTTCGACCTGTGATAAAAAAGATGATAAAAAAACTTCTTCCAAAATTTTATTGAAAAATATTTGTGAACTAAGTATGGAGTATCTATTTTAGATTTGGCTTAAGTGCATAAGGTATAGGAGTTGTTATTTAAGAAGTCATTGTTATTGTTTTTTTTATTTACTCCTTGTTATTGCTTAATAAGTATTAATAAGTATGGAGAAGATAAATGAATTGTTATAATACTTATTAAGCAATAACAAGGAGTAAATAAAAAAAACAATAACAATGACTTCTTAAATAACAACTCCTATACCTTATGCACTTAAGCCAAATCTAAAATAGATACTCCATACTTAGTTCACAAATATTTTTCAATAAAATTTTGGAAGAAGTTTTTTTATCATCTTTTTTATCACAGGTCGAAACTCAACATGGTGGGAAGATTCTTTTCTGTTTTCTTCTTCTTCTTCTTCAGGAAATTTGTTCAAATCAAATTCATAATCTGCCTCTTCATTTAAATCAAAATCCAATACAACTCTTGATAATACTTCATCTTCGTTGTCATCTTGTTCTTGTATCTTGTCAAAAGAGTCTTCCACTATTTCTCCTTCTTCTTGCTCCAATGAGTCTTCCACTCTTTCTTTTTTTTGAACATCCATGGAGTCTTTTGTTGTTTCCACCAGAGCTCTTTTGTTTTGCACTTGATAATTTAAACAATGCTACTGATCCTTTTTATAGAATTTTAAGTCTTCAATTGGTAAATTTGTTCCTTTGACAAAATTTAATGCTAATACATTTTTCTATGTAACATTGGAAGCTATCATTTGAATTTAATTTTTATTGACCAGCCAATACTTTGAATAGGAATGGGAGTTATGTATGGGAATGAGAGTACGTATTAAGAAAGAGAATTTTATGGAAAATGTGGAGTGAGTTATTACATATATTAAGAAAGAAAAATTTATGAAAAATATAAAGTTGAGTTATTTAAATAGTAAGGGTATAATTGACAAATTGTAACATTAAAACATCAAAACGACACTTAAATAGGAACAAAAAAAATCTTCTAAAACGACACTTAAAAAGAAACGGAGGGAGTACTTCTTTTTTTTTCGCGATTAACAAAATTTAAAAAAAAAAATTGAAAAATACAAAAAAAAAAAAAAAGATGTAGGACTTCTTAAGAAATTGCTCACGTACTACTTTCTCCCAAGCATGTTCAACAGCAAGGTTTTGATGAGACTTGTTACATTAGTGTTAGCAGAGTCGTCTTAAGTTTTTAGAGGTTTTGTGTAGGTTAATTACAGTTTAACCATGATAAAATAATTGGAGGTTATATTTAACCAAAATTTAGGTACAGTTAATAAAAAAAAATTGAGGTCATGTTCGATAGCCCGCTTGTGTACGCGCTCAAAAACGATCGTGAGTGTTAGTATGATCGGACTTGATATAGGGATGTTAATGGGCCTTAAATCCATTCATCATCTCCGTCTCAGATCTCCGTCACAATGGGATTTTCTCCCCTCATCTCGAGTCTCGCGGATCCATGGATCCCTATGTTCCTCCAAAAGTCCATAAACACAAAAAGAAAATTTATCAAATTAATAATAAAAGAATTTAAAAACTAACTAGATGAAATTAAGAAACTAATAGTCTACTATAAATCTAGTAGTATTGTTTTAATAACATTTAATCAATGCTTAATAAAGTCATGACCACCAAATTTTTAAAGTTAAAAAAAATTAAAATAATCATTTAAATTTTATTTTATTTTATTATTAACATTACAAATATTTAAAAATAATTATAAAGTAAATTATATGAAATAAAAAATAAATATCTATATAAATTTTAAATTAATTAAGGGTATAATGATATTCTAAGCGAAAATGGAAATATTAGACATCTTCTTCTCTAAAGTGTCTTAAGAAGGACTTTGTTTCGTCCTGGCATAAATTTTTTTCATTCTTAGAGACCAAAACTGAAATAATATTTCTAATCGGATAACTCCCACTTTAATAGTATTTTTTTTATTAACATTTTTTTATTATTTTGATTACCAAAATGAATAGAATTAACTCGCATATGCTTATTTTCTTGTTTTTACACCCGTTATCAAAATGAATATAATTAATGTGCATATATTTCTTTTCTATTTATCAGTGGTAATTTTGTGTCGATTATCAAAATCCAAAGAAATTTACTAAAATCGTAAAAAGAAATGCATCATAAAATTTTTCCAAAATATTACTCATTTTAATACTACTAATATAAGAGATCTTGAATCAACAAAGTGTTCAATTTTATGGTTACAAATCATTACCCTTTTTAATCAAAGGATCTTCGTTAGTTTTAACATGCCCTTTTCATAAAATGAGAAATTTAACCAAATTAATCCACTTATTATGGTGTATATGTAACAACGTGGTACTCACAAAGTCATTGAATCTCAAGGAATATACTTAAAATCAAATATCAACAAAAATAGAAAATAAAAAAAAAATCTTTACATAGTTATTAAGAGAAAAAGATAAGGCAATGAGAGGTGGGGTACACTACAAGAATGTGTGATCCATATTACTCTTAGAGATTTCAATCAAGGTCTCATTTTGCCACAATTTCACTTAAAAAGTTTAAACCATAATAGCCATACACAAAATTCTTAAAGATTCTGCTGTTATTGTTACCTTGTGGCCCCAAAAACAAGCAATAGTTGGTAAGATATAATAATCATCATAAGCTTATGAAAATCAAGAATCATTTTCCAAATTTGGAGTGTAAGAGTTTCAAGAATATTGATCCAATCCAACCACTGTTAGAGGCTATCCATGTCTAACATGTGTACATAGTAGAGACAGTCTTGCCTTGATTGATGCAGACAATCTTATAACTTAAGCAAATACTACTCTTAAACAGATGTTTGTTTGTATGAGAAACTGACTAATACTATGTGCTGCTCTTTTTTTTTATATAATCAACTAGTTGATTTGAAATTATGGTTTTTATTTAGTAGTCTTTGACTTGAAATTATGTACTTTCCATTTATGATCTTGCCATAGGGTGAGTTCTAAGATAATTTGTTCAGCTTTCGGATATGCTGCTTATTGTGTGGGTACTTTCCAACTATCCTTACCTGTTTATCACACTTGCCTTGTACTAGTTTATATTCTCTAAGAAAAAAAGGATCAAATAACATAGTAGCTAATTGATTGCAACATATAGATCATATGTCAAATCTTTTATTCATTCCAAAACAACATTTAGAGTGTGATGATGAAATTCTTTTAAGGAAATATAATTTTATGGATAATTTAAAATCTACTATATTAATTCAATTTTTTTCTTTTGAAGAATTGTCAAATAAATAAATTTTGATGAAATATTTTTTTGCAAATTAGTTTTTAAAATGGAATGTTCTCGCTCAATCAATTCACTCTTACAGGTCTTGTATTTGAGGGACTATGAACAAGAATATCTTGATCAGACCTAACCATCATAAAATAAGCTCATTGAAGGTCAAAGAAATCGGCACATCAAATCTTCAACATGTAAATGGCATATAATATTTGAATAAGAAAGGACGAGGACGAGATCATGTGGCAAACACGTGATTAAGCTTACTCCCCTCCGTATATGTTTGGTTTGGCGTTTGCTTTATCAAATTCACATTAAAAATCACGTGCTATTCATAACTTCATAAAATCACATTAAAAATTGCATTGTGATGAGAAAATAGTGGTTGAAAACCTCATCCAAACATATGATTCCTTTATGTTGTATCTCGTAGGAGAACGTGTCCAGTCATGTTTTAAGTAAGTTCCACGAGACCCTCTCGAATCAATAACTGAAGTATTCGTGGTCCTATGAGTTAATTGTTAAGAATAATAAGTCAAGTGTGAGTTGAAGTCCCACATTGGTTATAAATGTGGATACTTAAGCATTTATAAGTGGGAGAACTCATACACCTATCACCTTAAGATTTTGGGTGAATATATGGTGTGTTTCTCACAAAGGTGTTGCTCAAAAAGAAGTCTCACAATGTTCAATGTTCCCTAGTGAAAAACACCATCAACATATGTGTCATACCCCAAAATTTACCTGTTGATATTACAGAGCATTCCTCAAGACCCTCCGATTTGTTATGCAAGGCACTGACATCAAATGGACAAAAGCCCAGCTCACAACAGGCCCAATCCAAAGGCGGCCCAGAATAGCTTGCTCGCTAGGCGAGTAATTCCTTCGCCTAGCGAATACTTCATCATGATACTCGCCCAGCGAAGCATCAGATCCAGAAAAAAGCCCAGAATAGCTTGCTCGCTAGGCGAGTAATTCCTTCGCCTAGCGAAGCTTGCGAAAATCTGAAGTTTTGGACCTCATTTTAAGCCCATTAGGTCACCACCACTACTACTATAAATACCAGCTCCTCAGCCGCGAAAAGAACACACAGACCCAGAGGGAGAAACACGGAAACGCACAAACAAGCGGACGAAGGACGGAAACCCTGGTGCAAAAACCTTGCTAACCTGAAGGCAGCCCATCCGCGCCGAAGCTACCGCCGCCCAACTCAATCCGGCCTCCAAGCAATCAATCCCTTTCACTATCGCAATTGCACACAGGTTTGTGTATCACCGTTGTTTTACGTTTCCAATTGATCTTCTTTACATACATGATGCATTCCGATTAAGGTTTTGATATGTAAATTGATTTCGCATGTGAATCCGAGTATGAATATCCTGTATAATTGTATCTGCTATGCCTGTGATCAAATGCAATAATAGTACAGGTTTTCGGAAGTCGTGCTGCTGCCAAATTCCAAACCCGTGGCCGCTCGCTAGCTCATCGCTAAGCGAGCCTGCAGCGAGCCTTCGCTGAGCCTTCGCTAGGCGAAGCAGAGGCGAACGGGACAGTGGCTGCTTTGTCCCTTTGTTGTCCATTTTATGTTTATCTAATCATGATTCTGTATTATTTGGCTTAAATTCCTGATTGTTGTATTTATTTTATGATGCAATTTCTAATTGTATTTTACCTCAATGCTCTAATCCGTGTGTTGCATGGTGTAAAAGCTAGCATACTTCCAAAGAAATAGCCGGCTAGGCATGCCGCTTTAGGCGTGGACATTCTTGAGGAGATGGCTTTTGGATGACCTAAGTTTAATATGGAGATTCATCTTGAATCACCAAGCTTGATTTTTTTAATGTATTGATTTCATTGATTTACTGTGGACCTAATTACCTAACTGATTATGGCTATTTAATTAATTGTTAAAATCCGGACTTTAAATAAATAATATCGGACCTCTCTTTATTACCCCACGATTACGTAATACGGTCATGTCCCGCGAATGTGGGGATACACTTAGCAACGGCCCTTCGGTTAAATCATCATAAAATAAATCATGGTCCCTCGGATGTTGCCTTCGAAAATACGATTTTGTCCCTCGATGACCCTTCGGTGTAGCCTACGGTTAAATGATGATCGTCCCTTCGAATGCTAAGGTATCCTTACAACTGTTGCCTTCAATGACCTATCGATGACCCTACGATGACCCTTAAACATCCAAAGGATAAAACTACTTACTTCTCAATAGTAAGGACAGTTTTACCCTCATAAGGATAGGAAACGTTCATAACGACCTTAGGAAGGTATAACTCTCAATTACTGGATCATAACCTAAAATATTTTCAACACCTCACACCTTTCAAAATCTCTTTTGGAAAATCACCACTTGGTATACATTCATACTAGAATCATTACCGAGTTATAAACCATTTTCAAAATCAAATGAGATAAATACTTTGTATACATTCATACGAGAATCATTACAAAGTTAAACTCTCTTTTCAAAACATTTTCTAAGCCATTCACAAGCACTTTTTCAGACAAAAATATAAGTGATCCAGTAATTAAGAGCCCATGGATAACCATGGATACAAAGGGTGCTAATACCTTCCCTTTGTATAATGTACCTCCCGAACCCAAAATCTATTGAGGTCTTTCCTGTTCTTTTCCACCTTTCCTTATGGGATAAAAGAAAAGTCGGTGGCGACTCTTGCTATCCGCGACATTGCGATAAAAAGCAAAACACCCCAAGTCAGTTCACCGTATGACAGAACTGGCGACTCTGCTGGGGAATACTTTAAAAAGAGAGGTTACCTTAAAAACAAGATCACTTATTCAATTTGTCTGATTTATTTTTAAGGGATTGCTTGGGTATGTTATGCTTGAGTGAAAGATCCTACACCCGGATCTAGTGTACCTTAGGTAAGTAGCAAGAGATCATCGCGACTGTCCGGCGTATACTGGAATGGTCAAAATGATGGCTACGGTTAATGTGGCACTTTGGATGTCCTGATGTTCCTCATGTTAGTTGAGGAAATATTTGGCATTCGCGTGGTGTCATAAAAGCATTAACCAGACCTTTAGAACCCTAATTGACTCATCCTGGCCATTAGAAAGTAGTGAGATAACTGGCTTCGGTTCCGACTGAAGTTGGTTGAGACTCGATACTACACTCTTTGAGATTGGACTTTAGGGAAGCTTCGGTCAACCACTTGGTGTTGCACTGAAGTGGACTTAAAGGAAGGTCAATGATTGGAGATCCTTCTAGAACCCGGTTACTATTCTAGGACAGGTTGAACCAACCAAACTTCAGTGGGGAGGGTACTTACCTATGGAACTCATGCAAGCCTCAAAACTTAGGAATGATTGGTGTGTGACTTGCTTGTGCTTGTTGTTTACTTAACATCTTAACATCATAACATCATAACATCATGACATCATAACATTGTACTAACCATTTCAAGGACTTAGGGATTTAACTTTGCTCTGTTTTGTATAAACAAAAAAAAAAAAAAAAAAACAAAAAAAAAAAAAAAAAAAAACAAAAAAAAAAAAAAAAAAAAAAAAAAAAAAGTTTCCTTTTTTGGTAGTTTATGCAAAGTTAAATTCCAAAAGTCCTTGAAAACATTTCATACATTGCATAGCATAACATAGCATAACAGATACTCTAAAGGGATCAGTGTTCTCACGGTTTTCCTCCAAACAGAAAAATGGATCTCGAACAAACTGTCAAAGATCTCCATACTCAGAATGCTCAATTCAAGAAGATGATGCTAAGCTTATCCAAGGGGCAGGAGGAACTGAAGGCTCTTCTGGTCGAAAAGAAGAAAGACAAGAAAGCTGTGAGTTTCATTAACCCAGGAAGAAGGCGTAAAGGACAGGCTACGGGAATCAAATTTGGAATCCCGAATGGTCCAGAAGATGAGGCGGAGAATGATTCAGAGGAAGAGGATGCTGATTTCTCCAACCCTGAGGATGATGATGAGAAGTATGAAAATGAACAGTACTCTCCGAGAGATGATAAGTACAAATTGCTGGAAGAGCGCATGCTAGCCATGGAGGGTCAGAAGACGCCCGGTCTGGATTTCGAAAGTTTGGGTCTGGTCTCCGATGTGACCATTCCTCGCAAATTCAAAATCCCCACTTTTACTAAGTACGATGGTGCGTCCTGTCCTCAGATGCATTTAAGGGCTTATGTGAGAAAGATTCAGCCGCATACCACTGATAAGAAACTGTGGATCCACTTCTTCCAAGAAAGTCTGTCTGGCACTCAGTTGGAATGGTATTATCAGCTCGAGAGCTCTGACATCCGCACCTGGACTGATTTAGCAACAGCTTTCTATAAGCAGTACCAGTACAATTCTGAATTAGCGCCTACTCGGCTACAGTTGCAGAATATGACTATGGGATCTAAAGAAAGCTTCAAAGAGTATGCTCAGAAATGGAGAGATTTGGCTGGCAGAGTCAAACCCCCTATGACTGACCGAGAATTAGTAGACCTGTTCATGGGTACCCTGACTGGCCCATTCTACAGCCATCTACTGGGGAGTTCTTCATCAGGTTTCACTGAACTTATACTGACAGGTGAACGGGTGGAGAGCGGCCTTCGAAGTGGAAAGATACAGGCAGCTACCTCTACAAGCAGCAAAAAGTCCTACCAGGGGAAGAACGAATCAAATGCTGTGTACGGTCAAAAGGGTCGTAACAAGAAAAACCGTGACCACGACGTTGGAGCAGTTACGATTGCAGCACCACCATCTCAAAACTTCCAGCCCAAACAGGACAGGCCAAGAAGGCAGTTCACCAGGATCAATATGACCTTGGCACAGGCACTGCAGGGAATGCTAAAGGCAAATTTGATCACCCTCAGAGATCCTCCTACAAATCCCAACACTTCCTCTTCTCGTTATAATCCCAATGCCAGGTGTGCATATCACTCCGATAGCCCCGGGCACGATACAAACGATTGCTGGCCATTGAAGAATAAGATTCAGGATATGATCGAAGCTGGAGAAATTGAGTTTGAGCCTCCGGAGACTCCTAATGTCATCACTGCTCCTATGCCTAACCATGACAAGACTGTTAATGCTGTAGATGACGGTTCTCACATTTCCAATGTGGCGGACTTAATATCTCCCCTCCCGATCATAAAGAAGAATTTATTGCAAGCTGGTTTATTTCCAGGTTGTGCTGAAGATTGCAATCTCTGCATACTCCGGCCCGAGGACTGTTTGAAATTGAAAGATGGTATTCAACGGCTGATGGACGATCGTACAGTTCTCTTCGAAAGGATTCCTAAGGCGGAAAACTCTATTGAAGAAATATCTGTGATTGCTAAGTCCAAAGGTCCAGTGAAAATTACCGCCACCAGGGCGCCTGTGAAGATTACTGCTGAGCCCAGGGTTGCTCCCCTAATCATCACTGCACCTGGCCCGATCCCGTATTCCTCAAGCAAAGCTATTCTGTGGAATTATGGCGGTGATGTTTACGTCCATGGTGTGAGGCAAGTGGATAATGCTGCTAATACTAGTGGCATTGTTGGGACTAGTAAAATTACTCGAAGCGGAAGGATCTTCTCTCCAGAAATCTCACCTCCTATCCTTGAAACTCGAGGAAAGGAACCAGTCAATCCTTCTCAGTCAGAGACACCGGTCGAAGTTACTCCCGAAGATGTTGCCAAACAAGAAATGGAGGAAGTGCTGAAAATCATTCGCAAGAGTGATTTTGATGTTGTAAAACAGTTGGGGCATACCCCGTCTAAGATCTCGATGTTATCCTTGCTATTATCTTCTGAATCTCATGCCAATGCATTGATAAAATTCTTGAAGACCGCTCATGTACCTCAGGAGACATCTGTCGATCAGTTCGAAAATTATGTTGCTCACTTGGCTGTTGACAATGGCCTAGGCTTTTCCGACGCTGATCTGACACCAGCGGGAAAGAATCACAATAAAGCCCTGCATATCTCCATTGAGTGTAGGGGAATCACTTTGTCCCATGGGTTGATCGATAATGGCTCTTCCTTGAATGTGTTGCCGACAGCTGTGCTGGATAAGCTGGATTGTAAAAGCATTGAACTGAAACCTAGTGACATGGTGGTACGTGCTTACGATGGTGCGAAGAGTGTTGTCCATGGCGAAGTAGTCCTCCCTATCAAGATAGGACCTCAGGTCTTCAATACTACCTTCCACGTAATGAACATTCGTCCTGCCTATTCCTGCTTACTGGGACGCCCTTGGATTCATGGGGCAGGTGCTGTAGCTTCGTCTCTCCATCAAAAGTTGAGATATCCGATAGAGGGTAAGATTGTCACAGTGTGTGGAGAAGAAGAGTACATTGTCAGTAGTGTGCATACCTTCAGATACGTCGAGATGGATGGTGAATTCATTGAGACTCCTTGTCAGTCATTTGAAGTAGTTCCTCCGACCGTTCCTGTCCTTAAGCCAACTACCTGTGTACCCAAGGTTATTCGTGCTCCTCCTGCTATGATTTCTCTGAAGGACGCTCAAGCCGTGGTTGAGGATGGTGGTCGTACTGGCTGGGGTCAATTGATCGAAGTACCATACAAGTCTGACAAATTTGGCCTGGGGTTCAGCCCTGACAAGAGTCAAATTAATGCTGTAGAAAATGCTGACAGTGATTGTGACCTGGATAGCTGGATCTACCCAACAATTGGCGACGGACTCAATAATTGGAAGGCTGAAGACACTATCCCGATCTCCTTTAGTCAGGAGTAATTGTTATTGTCCATTTAGTGTTGCAAATCTTTAATTTTTCAATTGAACTTCTTAAAGCATTGTGTCTACGCCCGGGGCACAATAGCTAATTTGTTAAGGGTTTTGTCATTTCATAAGCATATTCATATTCAATAAATCAATGGACTTTTTCGCATTCAAATATTGCGCTCTTTATTTTTCCTGTCGTCTTTCGAACAAGCTATGCTTTCTTACACACACTCACGTAACAAATTGCAGATCCGTATCCACTATGGATCCTATTGATAATAATTCCGCTACTGTTCATTATGACTTTGAAAATCCGATCTACCAAGCCGAAGATGGAAGTGAGGAAGATTGTGAAGTCCCTGGAGAGCTTGCCAGACTATTACTGCAAGAGGAAAGGACTATACAGCCACATGAAGAGTCCCTCGAAATTGTAAATCTGGGTACTGAGGTAGACAGAAAAGAAGTCAAAATAGGAGCAGGATTGGAAACCAGTGTCAAGGAAAGATTGATTCGGATGTTACATGACTATGTAGAGGTTTTCGCTTGGTCTTATGAAGACATGCCCGGGTTGGATACTGATATAGTGGTGCATTGGCTGCCTACGAAGGAAGACTGCCGTCCTGTCAAGCAAAAGGTTCGCCGCATGCGTCCTGAAATGTCCGAGAAAATCAAAGTCGAGGTTATGAAACAGTTCAATGCCGGTTTCCTAGCCGTTACTTCTTATCCTCAATGGGTTGCTAATGTGGTGCCAGTGCCAAAGAAGGATGGTAAGGTACGAATGTGCGTAGATTACAGAGATTTGAATAAAGCAAGTCCCAAGGATGACTTTCCACTCCCGCACATTGATGTTCTGGTAGATAACACCGCTCAACACAAAGTATTCTCATTCATGGATGGATTCTCGGGTTATAATCAGATTAAAATGGCACCTGAGGACATGGAGAAAACTACGTTTGTGACGCAATGGGGCACTTTCTGTTACAAAGTAATGCCATTCGGTCTAAAGAACGCCGGGGCAACGTACCAGCGTGCTATGGTGGTTTTGTTCCATGATATGATTCATCGTGAGATAGAAGTATATGTGGATGACATGATAGCTAGATCTCATACTGAAGAGGAACATCTCGATCATTTATACAAACTGTTTGAGAGGTTGAAGAAATACAAGTTGAGATTGAACCCGAACAAATGCACTTTTGGAGTAAGATCCGGTAAACTCTTGGGCTTTATTGTCAGTGGTAAAGGAATTGAGGTTGACCCGGCTAAAGTGAGAGCTATTCAAGAAATGCCAGTTCCCCGTACGGAGAAAGAGGTCAGAGTTTTGTTGGGACGCTTGAACTACATTGCCCGATTTATCTCCCACTTGACCGCTACCTGTAAACCCATCTTCAAATTGCTGAGGAAGAATCAAGAGATGATATGGAATGACGAATGCCAAGAAGCTTTTGACAAAATCAAGAACTATCTCCAGGAACCTCCAATTCTGATACCACCAGTCGAAGGAAGACCTCTAATCATGTATTTGACCGTGTTAGAAAGTTCAATGGGGTGTGTATTGGGGCAACATGACGAGTCTGGTCGAAAAGAGCACGCCATATACTACCTGAGCAAAAAGTTTACCGACTGTGAAACAAGATACTCACTGCTCGAGAGAACTTTCTGTGCTTTGGCCTGGGCTGCTCGCCGACTAAGACAGTATATGTTGAATCAGACCACTTTGTTGATTTCTAGGATGGATCCCATCAAATACATGTTCGAGAAGCCTGCCCTCTCCGGAAGAATAGCGAGATGGCAGATGATCTTAACAGAGTACGATATCCAGTATACTACCCAGAAAGCAATCAAAGGAAGCGTGCTAGCTGATCATTTGGCTCATCAAGCGGTGGACGATTACCAATCTATGAATTTTGAGTTCCCAGATGAGGATGTCATGCTTGTTACTGATAATGGAAAACCTAAACCAGATGAAGGACCCGAATGGGGATCCCGATGGACTATGGTCTTTGATGGATCTTCTAATGCATTGGGCCATGGTGTTGGGGTTGTACTCATTTCTCCCGAGGGTTACCATACGCCTTTCACGGCTAGACTATGTTTTCATTGTACCAATAATATGGCTGAGTATGAAGCATGTATTTTTGGACTCAAAGCTGCTATAGATTGGCGAATCAAGTTTTTGAGCGTATACGGAGATTCGGCTTTGGTAATCAGTCAGATCAAAGATGAATGGGATACTAAACATCCAAATCTCTTCCCTTATCGAGAGCAGGTAATGACATTAATCCCATACTTTGAAGAGATTACATTTGAACATATTCCACGAGAAGAGAATCAGTTGGCAGACGCATTAGCTACCATGTCATCTATGTTCAGAGTCAAATGGGACGGTGAAACTCCCAGGATTACCATTGAGCGACTAGATGAACCGGCATACTGTTATGAACTTAACACTGAGGGAGTACGGGAAAAACCTTGGTTCCACGAAGTAAAAAGATATTTAGAAGCTCAGGAATACCCTGAAGGGGCATCCATCAATGACAAAAAATTCCTGAGGAAGTTCTCCGCTAAATTCTTTCTGAGTAATGGAGTATTATACAAACGTAATCATGATTCAACTTTGCTTCGCTGTGTGGATAAAAAGGAAGCAGAAAGGATTATGGAAGACATGCATGACGGTATTTTTGGGACTCATTCTAATGGACATACAATGGCCAAGAAGATTCTGAGATCAGGGTATTATTGGTCTACCATGGAAGCTGATTGCCACCATCACTCCAGAACCTGTCATAAGTGCCAGATCTATGCGGATAAAGTACATACACCTCCTGCTCCATTGAATGTGTTGACAGCACCTTGGCCTTTTGCAATGTGGGGCATTGATATGATTGGAGAGATTAAACCTACGGCTTCTAATGGACATCGCTTCATTCTCGTCGCTATTGATTACTTCACAAAGTGGGTAGAGGCAGCCTCATTTGCTTCTGTCACCAAGAATGTGGTGGCACGGTTCATCAAGAATAGCCTTTTTTGTCGATATGGCATCCCTGAAAGAATTATCACTGACAATGGTACTAATTTGAACAACAAGATGATTATTGAACTCTGCACGCAGTTCAAAATTAAACACCATAACTCCTCTCCGTACCGGCCAAAGATGAATGGCGCCGTATAGGCTGCTAATAAGAACATCAAGAAGATCATACAAAAGATGACAGTAACGTACAAAGACTGGCATGAGATGTTACCGTTTGCCCTACATGGTTATCGCACTTCAGTACGCACTTCGACAGGGGCAACTCCTTTATCTTTAGTCTACGGAACGGAAGCTGTTTTGCCAGTGTAAGTTCAGATTCCCTCTCTAAGGATCATGAAAGAGGCGGGTTTAAGCGAGGATGAATGGATTCAGACTCGACTCGATCAGATAAACTTGATTGATGAGAAGAGACTTGCGGCTGTTTGTCACGGGCAGATATATCAGAAGCGCATGACCCAAGCATTTAACAAAAGAGTCAAGAGACAGGTGTATCAAATTGGCAACTTGGTGATCAAGTGTATCATTCTATCACAAGGGGACCCCAGAGGCAAGTGGACTCCCACATACGAAGGGCCATTTGTGGTTAAGAAGGTATTCTCCGGTGGAGCCATGATACTTACTACAATGGATGGCGAAGACTTCCCGCATCCTGTGAACGCGGACATAGTTAAAAAATACTACGCATAACAGAGACCCGCTAGGTCGATGTACCTAGGCAAAAGTAAGGGCATCCCGGCGAACCAAAAGGGTTCGGGCAAAAATTAGGGATAAATATATAAAGACGTATACCCGGCAAGTCGGAAACCTGAAAAGGCGGCTTGGGCAAAAAAGGGTATCCCGGTGGACTGAAAACCTGAAAAGGCGGTCCAGGCAAAAATTAGGGATTAAAGCGTATGACTATGTCCCGTTCTCTGTCAGCTTCAACCAAGTTCAAGGAACTGAACAAGCCAATCACTTCTATCCGCCAGCAGGAGATGAGATGCTCAAAGACATGATGACAGTAGTGGAATTAAAATCAATAGGACTTTCTCGGCATAGCTTTCTCTTTGTGTTCTTGACAATTTCCTCTTACTAGGATTTTTGTCTCCTTGTACACAGATGTAACACCTCAAAATTTGCCCTCCTCTCTTGGGACTAGCATTAACATATTTGCATTTCATTTTAGGTCATTAGGCATTTCATATTGCATAACATGTGGTTACATAGTGCAAGCCATCTTCCCAAGTCTTAATCAGAAGATGAGGAAGTTCAAAGGTGCAAGCCTAGGTTTTGTTGACTGATCATGGGCCATCTGAGGATTGGGCTGTGAATTAGGGTTTTATGATCTCCAAGGGTATTGGTCTTCATCTTGTTTGAATTGATGCATCATCATCATCATGATTGGATGTCATCAGAAGATTGAAGCTCATTCCTTGAGATTAGGGTTTTGACCACTGGTCAACCCTAATCAGTTGTATTGGGCCAGTCAGGGTTTAATCAGGAGATGGGGTTTGTGGATGATATGAGGATCATTCTATGATTATATGGTGCTTATTGAGGCTAGGGTGTCACCCTTGAGCCATTTCAGTTGGAGATTGGGGTTTAAATTGATCTATGCATTGCCAGATTCATCTATCAGATGAAAAGTCAACTGTGGTCAACTGTACATGATCTGATGGATTTGGAGGTGGAGATGAGTTAGACACACTTCATTCATGTTGGAACAAGTGTTAAATGACATTGCAAAGCTTAAAACTGAAGAAAATCAAGTCAGGACAAAAACTGCCAAAAATAGCAAGTGACTTGTAATTGAAGTTTCCAAAAATGGAAAGTTTTTGACCTCAAAAACAGAAGTCCAAGGAAGCTTCAAATGAAAAATTGTTCAACATGACAGATGTAGATCTTGTTCTCACCTTTCCAAAAAGTCCAAGAACTTGAAAATCCGATGTACGGTTTGCGAAATATGGCTCATTGAATTTCAGAAAAGACCGTAATCAGGAGGCCATAACTACCACATACTTTGTCCAAATTGCAAGTTCTTTATATGCACAAACTCCATTTGACATGTACTTTGAGGGTGCATCATTGGATTTGTCCAAAAATGGCCAAGGCAAAAAGTCACTTTTCAACTGGACAGCTGAATTGGACCAGGGGCAAAATCGTCCAAATGTCAAAATAATTGGAATTTTCGAATGGGACTTTTTCCAACACCTCAGGAATGGCATTTTAAGTGTGTTTGAATATTCATTTCATGGTTAATGCACATAGTTTGAGTTTTGGCATGAAAAATGAAATGGTCAAAAATGGATACTTTGCATACACATAGTGAAAATGAGATTTAAGCAACCAATTGGAATGGGAATTGTTTCTACACTTCACATATGGTGTTTTGGACATGTTGGAACCAAGTTTGAGCTGGCATGAGCTGTCTAAAGGAATTGACCATTTTGCCCTCACTTACAAAATAACAATTTCCATTAACCATGTCATTTTGCTAATTATGTGATTAGAGCTACAATTAAGCATCCATATATAATCCAAATCATTTCCTAATCATAACTAACTCTCACAATTACCAAGAACAGATCTAGAAACCTCTCATTCTCTCCATTTTGCTCAAGAACACACCAATCTTCAAATCCAAATTTCTTCCTCAATCTTCAACCAAAACTTGATTTTCTTTTTGCTGTGATCTTGTTTTAACATGTACTAGGACTGTTTTCATGATTCATCATCAATCAAGCCTTGCATCGCAACTGTTCAAGAACACCTCAACAATGGCAAATTCGAATTAAGAGCAGTAGAGGTCGAAGCAATTGGAACTGGACACGTCATTCATCTTCCACAAGGCTCTAGTACAACTGTTTTGAAGAGTTGGAGCTTAAAGCTGCGATTTACGCACTGCCATTGCCGGTATGTCGAAATTTTGAATCTCCCGTTTTGTTCGATTGATAGGTGCTTTGTGTAGTGCATTTCTTGTAGAATCCAATGGTGCTTGTGGTTTATAGAATGATTGAGTGAGTTAAGAGAAATCTCGATTTGAAGTTTTGTGTTCAAACCTTTAATCGTTCGATCCGTCTAGCATAGTTAGATTTAGGTTGATTAGGTTATATATTCATGATCTATGCATCGAGACCTTTCCAACGGTTATTAATTTGTGAGATTTGGTGATGAAATGAGCAAAGTCGAAGCTACCGTTGATGAACACGGTATTGCCGCTCGAAGAAGAAGATGAATTGTTGGATTATGTTTACTGTTTGATCCGTGTTTTCATGTAATTTTTTGAACAACTGGTTTACCGCGGTACTGTTTCGTTAACTACAAGATGCCATTAATAATTCATCCAATTTAATTATATTAATTCAAATAAATCCTTAAAAAATTATAAACACTTTAGAAAATTCATAAAAATTCTAAAAAATATTTAACACCTTAAAAAAATTCAGAAAAAATAGCAAAAAAATCCTAAAATTATGGAAAATTTTTCTATGGCTTTGTTGACTTGTGTAGAATTTTTTTGACCTATTGGTCAAAGTTGTGCATGGCAAAAATATTGTTTGACCTAGGCTTGTTTCACATGTATCCATTTTTGCTACATTCTACCAATTTGCTCATGAAATGCTCATATCATAAAATAAATGGCTGAAAATTTTTGTGGTGGTTCTTGACTCATTGAGGATTATTTATATGTAAATTTCATGAATTTTTGATACCTGGTTAGAGAGCAGCAAATTCTGGAACTTAGGTGTGACAATTTGTGTCACACCTCTTGATGTCAACTTGTTGAATTTAATTGGATGACCTATGCATGTTGGAATTGGCTGAAATTTTGCATGGTGAATTGTTGATATGTTAGGATGTTGTATGAATTTTTGTAGAATTTTTCATTGCATTTTCAATTTAATCTTGATTTTTCATTTCTGGTGATTAAATTTGCAAGTCCATGTGACATAGGTTGGTAGATTGATTGGGAAATCCTCATATTGTATTGTATGGCCATGAAATTTGATATGAATGAACTAGACACATGTTAGGACCTCCCTGTTTTGGTCTCATCCATTTCTTTTTTGTTTTCATTGAGTTATGAATTTTTTAAGTGGATGTATGCCTTGATGGTGTGAATTGAAGCATGAAATGGTGTCTGTTTTTGTTGATTTTCATTGACATGGTTTCATTTGCCCAATTGAGCTCAAATTTGACATGGTAGACCTTGATTGACCCCTGTTTAGGTGTAATTAATTTGAGGATTTTTGGATGTGTTTTGGTATGGATTTGAATGCAATACTTCTGTTTGTATGTTTGATGCTACACTTGAGCCCATTTGGATTGTTTTGTGCATGAATTGAGCATGATGGATGATATAAACATGATACCAATGATGTTTGATCTTGTTTGATGTTAATTTGATGTTGGATGGTGGATACCTTGCTGTTTTAACCTTTTTTCTTGCTTTTGGACCCTAGGCTTGGCCTAGTGGTCTAGTTGCTAATATTTGCTTGATTTTTCAGGATCCAAAAAGCAATGCACATGGAGAATGATCCAAATCCAATTTTGATTGATGTTGTGGATGTTTGTACACTAACATAACATTGTTTTGTAGGTGTTGGAGCTTGGGCTTAAGCCTTGAGCTTGCTTTGTGTTGTATTGTTTAAACTGTTTGATTGTTTGCTGTATAGTTTGTCTGATTGAGTACTGACTGAGTTTGATTGTTTCCAGGTACTTTAGTTGCTCAGTTCCTTGTGAACTATTGCTTTGCTTTGCATAAGCAACTTGCATTGAGGTAGGTCTTCTTGACTTCATGTAGTCTGGAGACCCGGCTGTTACCGGGCCGGGCAAATTGTCTGAAGTCCTCCTTAAGAGGCAATGCTTGTGTATGTTTATTTTCAAGCCAAGCAGGAAAAGCCCTTCAAGTAAGGCAATTGGTGGAAGGTAGGGACAAGCAACCTGTCCCCCACTATTCAGTTGAGTCTTCTCCTTGCTCCCATTACATGGTTGTAGCATCGAGATCAAAAGCCCAAGATCTGTTGTGTCAGAGTCATCGAGTATAGAAGGGTTCCCCTATTCTGGACCCATGCTCATTTGTCAGCTCTCCCTGGTTAGGGATAAGAGCTGTGAGGTCTGATCCTCACTTCACCCATCATCTGCTTCACCTTAGCCTCGTAATGGCGAGGTTAAGAGCAAACACAGCCCGTACAGACGACTTGCTGAGGCAGTCAAACCTGATTGATTGAGCCCCCTTGTTTGGCTATAGTGCGTGTTATGTGGATATCTGATTGACATGCTTGTTTGAGATACCTGTTCTCATTTGATGATATATGATTGTATGCTTGTGTGCTAGCTTCTTTCCTGGTTAGGTTAGTTTGCTTATGCAAGTAGGATAGAAAACCGAACTTAGGGTTAACGATGCATGACAACATTAGGCTCGAGTCTCAGCTCCCTAGTTGTGTGTCTTTCCCCAGTTTCTGGTTAGCAATTTAGTCCCTTTCAGGGGAACTACATCGCCCTGATCCTCGTTCCAGACGAGGTATGTAGGCAGGTGGTCGTGCGAGACCACTCCGGGCAACCTTTTTCTTTTTGCGTGCGTTAACCTGTTATCTGATTGTGTTTGGCTCGGATGCCGACGTAAGCCCAGTGATTGGCAGTCGGGCTCCATGTTTGCCGTTTTGATTGTGTTTGGCTCGGATGCCGACGTAAGCCCAGTGATTGGCAGTCGGGCTCCACGTTTGCCGTTTTGAGTGTGTTTTGGCTCGGATGCCGACGTAAGCCCAGTGATTGGCAGTCGGGCTCCATGTTTGCCGTTTTGATTGTGTTTGGCTCGGATGCCGACGTAAGCCCAGTGATTGGCAGTCGGGCTCCACGTTTGCCGTTTTGAGTGTGTTTTGGTTCGGATGCCGACGTAATTCCATCCAGTGGTTGTCGGGCTCCATGTTTGCCACCCTTGTTTGTTTGTGTTGTTTTGTGTTGTTTGGCGTGCGTAAGCCGAACTACAGAGGCTCTGATTCTTGTTCCAGACAAGATATGTAGGCATAAGGTGCGATACCTTATCGAGCTCCCTTCTCCTAACCCCACCTGCGTTCCCCTGTGTGTGTGTGATGTTTAGCAACCTTTTCTTTATTCTAGGACGTGGATCCCTAGGAGTACCTAGGACGTGAGGGGTGCTAATACCTTCCCCTCGCGTAACCGACTCCCGAACCTTTTCTCTCTGGTCGCGAGACCATGTCTTTCCAGGTTTCTCTGAGCGTTTCCTTTCCCTACCTTGGGATAAATAACGTTTAGTGGCGGCTCTGTGTGTTTTTATTTTTAGGCTCGCCGGTTGATTTTTCGCAGGATGCGACAGCTGGCGACTCTGCTGGGGACTTCTCGATGTAGACCTGTGCTGGTCCATCGTCCCTAAGCGAGTCTCTCCTAGCTTTTTAGGATTGGTTTAGGTTGCTTGTGTGCGCTATTTATTGCATTTATTATACTAACCATTGTTTATATACTTGCATTAAATACGTGCATGCATCATTACTATCATGTTGTTGCCGTCCTCTGTGCAGGTGGTTCCTCTGTTTGGGGTGGGTGTTCTGAGTGGGGCTAAAACCCAGGCCCGAGTATACACCTAGGACTAGTGTGGTCTCACGTTGCCTCTTTCATGTTAAGTCAACATGTGCCTGGCGGCGTGATGTGCCACAAGCCGGACGAGGCTCACTTGATAGTGCTCATCTCTGTGGATATTCCGCTTTGTTTGAGTCACTCCATTTGAGTTGTTGACTCTGGTGACCGATCATTCCCGGATCTTTGGTTTAGACGATTTTAAGAGAGCTACAATGGCACACCCGAAAGGGCAAACCCATTGAGTATCTCCGCCCGATTGTCGAGACCATTATCCGCCTTAGGGTGACTTGTTTAGAACTTACCTGTGAGGGGAGGGTTGTTCTGTCAGATGTTTGTTCAGATAGCCTTCAGATGGTGACTTTTGATCTGTGATTCAGAGACATAATTATAAGTCGGATTTATGGTCATTTATTGCCGTGACGCCGGAGTGCTGTCCGTGACTTATCAGTGGGGATCCGTTTATTTCGGATTCCCCGGGCCGAGATATTTTATCAGTGGGGATCCGTTTATTTCAGGATTCCCCGGGCCGATTCAGATGATTATAGGTGTCTGCTCAGAGATTGTGGTTTGGTGATGATGATGATGTATCAGTTCCGTTTATTTCGGAACCCGTGGGTCAGATTGGTTACATTTCTCCTCAGATGGTTATGACCAGTTCAGAGGTCAGATTCAGTACGGAGGATCAGATGACTTGAAGGATGGCACAATCCATTGCATTCATGCATCAACATCATTCTCACTTTGCATTCATCTGCACTCAAACTCACGTCTAGCCATATGGGGGTATTATGGATTGAGAATCTGGTTGAGAGACATCTTGAATTTCAGAATGTGGATGTCAAAGTATTATCTGTCTCGATGAAACCAGGATCGAAAGACAGAAGCTTCCTCATATGGATGGACGTTGCATTCATGCATATTAACCTGTTTGCTGTTTTGCAGGAATCATTGCTCGTGCTCGTAGAACTGTACCTTTGCACTCGACCCGTCCTCACAGATACTTTACAAGGCGGAATACACCCAGACTCATGGAGCTTCCTAATGCCGATATCCTCGAGCTGAAAGACAAGATGAGCGAACTGATCAACATCATGCAGGGTTTTGCAGTTGGTCAGAAAGCTTTGGTTGACAAAGTTGAAAAGCTCGAGCGGGCTTCAGCTGTTAACAGTGTTGTTAATCTGGATGGTGTCTCCAATCAGGGGCTGGGTGGATCCAGAGACGGTGAAAAAAGAGAAACTGTGGGTATGGTGAACAACGATGCTGGTGGATTTGGTATCGCTACTGGTGGTGGGCCCGGTCTGGGGCATAGTCTGAAGGATAGTTTGTTCCCTCCGTTCTTCGGGTTTGATGATGACAGAGAGGAAGACCGAGAAGCTGACCAATTCTCCATGCACAACGAGCCATTCGGGCAGTACAATACCCAGCCACAAAACAAAGAAATCCAGTTGCTGGCAGAGAAGGTAAGGGCTCTGGAAAGCCATGCTACTCCGGGGTTTGTCAACATGTCCAACATGGGATTGGTGGAGGGAATTGTGATTCCTCAGAAGTTCAAGGCGCCTGCGTTCGATAAATACAACGGTAGTTCTTGCCCGGAAACTCATCTCCAGGCATTTGTTCGCAAAATCTCAGCATACACGGCAGATCAGAAGCTGTGGATGTACTTCTTCCAGGACAGCCTGTCCGGAGGTTCCTTGGAGTGGTACACTAAGTTGAGATCGTCCGATATTAAGAGCTGGCAGGATTTGGGAGATGCTTTCTTTAAGCAATACCAATTTAATGCAGACATGGCTCCGAGCCGTACCCAGCTGCAGGGTATGTCTCAAAAGCATAATGAGGGCTTTAAGGAGTACGCACAAAGGTGGAGAGAACTGGCTGCAAGGGTGCAACCTCCTCTCGTCGATCGTGAGATGTCGGACTTATTCATGGGGACCCTGCAGGGGCCGTTTGCAGAAAGAATGGTGGGATGTCATGTCACCAATTTCTCTGACATCGTGGTGGCGGGGGAAAGGATAGAGAGTTGGTTGAAGCTGGGTAAGATACAGAGTGGTGCGTCTTCTTCTTCCTCCGGTTCGAAGAAACCTTTTGGAAATAATGGTGGGCAGAGGAAGAAGGAAGGAGACACCAGTGCAGTCTATACACAGCGTGGACCCAGTAGGGAACGTTACTTCCAGCATACCGCTGCAGTAACAATTCCTGCTGAGTCTCATTCAGCACAACCGCAACAACAACAACAGCAGCAACAGCAACAAAGACAACAACCCTTTCAGCAGAGACAACAAAGGGCTGGTTATCAGATCCGAGGCAGAGCGCAGGATCGTCAATTTGATAGGCCTCCAGTGAGTTATGCTTTCTTGTTTAAGAAGCTGCAGGATTTGGGCCTTGTGCAGACCAGAACTCTGGCACCTTTGAGACCTGATCAAAGGCCAGCCAGTTATGATGAGAATGCTAAATGTGAATTCCACTCGGGTGCGCCCGGGCACAACATTGAGAACTGTAAAGCTTTTAAGCACACAGTTCAAGACCTGGTGGATTCCAAAGCCATTAATTTTGCTCCATCTCCCAATGTCAATGCCAATCCCATGCCCGCGCATGGTCAAAGGGGGGTGAATGCAATTTCTGAGGAAAGTCGAGTTGGGCTATTTGATGTTGGTCAGCTGAAGACGCCTTTGATTGAGGTCAAAAGGCAGTTGTTGAGGAATGGGGTCTATCCGGGCTGCGGATCTGATTGTGCTGAGTGCACTATTTCTGCAAATGGTTGTGAGCTTCTGAGGAAGCATGTCCAGGGGCTGATGGACGATGGGGAGATTGTGATCGAGAAGTCTGAAGGGAAGAAGGAGGAGGTCTCCACCATAACCATTTTCTATGACCCGGTTGATTTGTCTAACCTGGTGGAGGAGGCTCCAGTTACCATCACGGTACCTGGGCCGATTCCATACGACAAAGAGGATGCCGTGCCATGGCATTATGGGGGAGAGGTATACTGTAACGGTGAGAAAGTTAAAGAGCAATCTGCTAGTGAAACCACCGTGCTAAAGGTGGATAATGCCGGTCCCAGCGGTTTCACTCGCAGCGGTAGGTTGTTTGCTCCCGATGCTTTGAGGAGGGGGGAGGAAGAAAAAGATAAAAAAGAAAAGGCCGAGGCTTTAGCCAGGGCGAAGGGGAAGGCTGCGGCAGATAGTGGTAATACTCCTGTGATGACACCGGCGCCTGCGGGGTCGGATAATAAATTTGATGATGAGGCTGAAGAATTCCTCAGAATAATCAAAAAGTCGGAGTATAAACTGGTTGATCATTTGCAGCAGACTCCTTCTAAGATCTCGATTCTTTCACTGCTGTTGAGCTCAGAGGGTCATAGGGAGGCTTTATTGAAGATATTGAAGAAAGCCTATGTGCCTCAGGAGATCACAAATCAATCAGTTGGAGACGGTTGTATCCAACGTGCATGCTAGCCATGGGTTGGGCTTTACTGATATGGATTTGACCGTAGATGGGAGGAATCATAACCGGGCTTTACACATTGCAATGGAGTGCAAAGGAGCCGTGCTTTCGCATGTGCTGGTTGATACCGGCTCCTCATTAAATGTGTTGCCAAAGAAAGCCCTGGCGAAGCTAAACTGTGATGGGCTGATTTTGACCCCGACTGATCTGATTGTGCGGGCATTTGATGGGTCAAAGCGGGCTGTATTTGGGGAGGTGGAATAGCCAGTGAAGATTGGCCCAGAAGTGTTTAAGTCGACCTTCTATGTTATGGACATCCAGCCAGCTTACAGTTGCTTGTTGGGTCGCCCATGGATTCATGCTGTAGGAGCAGTTACATCGACTTTTCACCAGAAGCTGAAGTATATCTGGGAGGGCCAAGTTGTTACTGTCTGCGGAGAGGAGGACATCTTTGTCAGCCACCTGTCTTCGTTCAAGTATGTTGAGATGGATGGAGAAATATGGGAGACGCCGAGTCAGGCTTTCGAAACCGTCAGGGTGGAGAATGCCCTGTTCGCCAAGCCAGAGGAAGAGAAACCGTCCATCGCTTCCTATAAGCAGGCTGCTGAGGTAGTCAAAAGCGGAGAAGCTCCAGGCTGGGGCAGAGTAATGGAGGTCCCTGAGAAGAAAGACCGTTTTGGGGTTGGATATCAACCAAGCCGAGGCTCCGGGCGAGGAAGAGGGGGTCGTACGTCTGTAACTTTCACGAGTGCCGGAATGCTGGATCCGGACCACATCTGTATGATGGGTGAAGACTCTGACAGCGACTGCGACATGGACCACTGGATAAAGCCGTGCGAACCAGGGATGGAAATCCAGAACTGGAAGGCCGAAGAAATCATCCGGGTCACTCTCCTCGAAGAGTAATATTTTTCCTGTTTTCTTTCTTATTGGCATGCAAACCATGCGTGTTGCCCGACACGTAATGGTTCATTGTAAGGGCCTCCTCATGTCATAAATTTGCAGATTTTGCATCATAAATAAAGGATGTTTTTCAATTAAAAGCGGTGTTCCCTGTTTTTCATTTATTTTTGCAGTTTAAAAATAAAAACAAATAAAAATGGCAATGTTTTCATTTTTCCTTTTTTTAAATTTCTCACACCGGTTCTAAAGCAATGCATGAATCAACATTCATGCAGATGCGATTCCTCTCCGGATCTCATTGGTAACAATCCTGTTACACCCTTGTATGACTTCGACAATCCAATCTATCTCGCTGAAGAAGAAGACGAAGAAGATTGTGAACTGCCAGGGGAATTAGCCAGGTTGTTAAAACAAGAGGAGAAGGTGATTCAGCCGCACGAGGAACAGATTGAGGTTGTGAACTTGGGTACCGACGAGGTCAAAAGAGAGGTGAAAATCGGGGCTGCTTTGGAGGAAAGTGTTAAGGGCAGATTGGTGGTGCTATTGAAAGAGTATGTCGATATCTTTGCCTGGTCTTATCAAGATATGCCAGGGTTGGATACCGATATTGTTGTGCACAAGCTACCGTTGAGAACAGATTGTCCTCCAGTGAAGCAGAAGTTGCGCAGAACTCGACCTGATATGGCGATGAAGATTAAGGAAGAAGTGCAAAAGCAGTGGGATGCTGGTTTCCTTGCTGTCACTAATTATCCGCCATGGGTTGCGAACATCGTGCCAGTCCCGAAGAAGGATGGGAAGGTAAGAATGTGTGTGGACTACCGGGATCTGAATAGAGCTAGTCCGAAAGATGATTTTCCGCTACCTCACATTGACGTGTTGGTAGATAATACTGCTCAATTCTCGGTGTTTTCCTTCATGGATGGCTTTTCTGGCTATAATCAGATCAAGATGTCGCCAGATGATATGGAGAAAACAACGTTCATTACACCGTGGGGTACCTTTTGTTACAAGGTGATGCCATTTGGTCTCAAGAACGCCGGTGCTACTTATCAGAGGGCCATGGTGACTTTGTTTCATGATATGATTCATCATGAAATTGAATGCTATGTTGATGACATGATAGCAAAGTCCCAGACAGAAGAGGGGCATTTGGTAGATTTGGCTAAGTTGTTTGACCGGCTGAGACAATTCAGACTGAGGTTGAATCCGAACAAGTGCACTTTCGGAGTGCGGTCCGGTAAATTGCTGGGGTTCATTGTAAGTGAGAAAGGAATTGAGGTTGATCCTGCAAAAGTAAAAGCAATAAAAGAAATGCCTGAACCGAGAACAGAGAAAGAGGTTCGTGGTTTCTTAGGTAGATTGAACTACATTTCACGGTTCATATCTCATCTAACAGCCACGTGTGAACCAATCTTTAAATTGTTGAGAAAAGACCAAACGGTCAGGTGGAATGATGATTGCCAAGCGGCATTTGAAAAGATCAAAGAGTATTTGCAGGAGCCTCCGATTCTGATGCCTCCTGTGGAGGGAAGACCGTTAATTCTGTACCTGACAGTCCTCGAGGGGTCTATGGGGTGTGTATTGGGGCAGCATGACGAGTCTGGTCGAAAAGAGCATGCCATATACTACCTTAGCAAAAAGTTTACCGACTGTGAAACAAGATATTCACTGCTCGAGAAAACTTGCTGTGCTTTGGTCTGGGCTGCTCGCCGACTAAGGCAGTACATGTTGGTTCATACCACTTTATTGATTTCCAAGATGGATCCGATCAAGTACATTTTTGAGAAGCCAGCATTGACCGGGCGGGTTGCGAGGTGGCAAATGATTTTGACAGAATATGATATACAGTATACCTCTCAGAAAGCGATCAAGGGGAGTGTATTGTCTGATTACCTCGCCCAGCAACCCATTGATGATTATCAACCGATGAAGTTTGAATTCCCTGATGAGGACATCATGTTTCTTAAATCGAAAGATTGCGAGGAACCGATCCCGGAGGAGGGGCCTGACCCTGAATCCGAATGGATTCTGATGTTTGATGGGGCCGTTAACGTGAACGGAAGCGGTGTTGGTGCTGTTTTGGTTACGCCGAAAGGATCCCATATTCCTTTTGCTGCCCGGCTAACATTTGAGTGTACCAACAACGTAGCTGAATATGAAGCTTGCATATTGGGTATTGAGGAGGCTATTGATTTGAGAATCAAGAACCTTGTGATATATGGAGATTCAGCTCTGGTGATAAATCAGGTTAACGGGAAATGGTATACGCATCAATCTCATTTGGTTCCGTATCGAGATTATACGAGGAGATTGTTGACGTTTTTCACCAAGGTGAAGTTGCATCATGTGCCTAGAGAGGAGAATCCTTTGGCAGATGCTTTGGCTACTCTGGCCGCCTTGATTAAGGTGCAGAGGTGGAATCAGTTCCCCCATGTTGAAGTGGGACGTCTGGATAGACCGGCTTATGTGTTTGCTGTTGATACGGCCTCTGATGATGAGAAGCCGTGGTATTATGATATCAAGCGCTATCTAGAGACTCAAGAGTATCCTGAGGGAGCATCGAAGAAAGATAGAAAGACTCTGCGGAGGTTAGCCATGGTGTTCTACCTGAATAAGGATGGGGTTTTGTATAAGCGGAATTTTGATTGGGTCTTGCTCAGATGCGTAGATGATGCAGAAGCAAGCCAATTGATGAAAGAGGTCCATGAGGGATCGTTCGGTACCCATGCCAGTGGGAATGCGATGGTGAAGAAGCTGCTGAGAGCAGGTTATTACTGGATGACAATGGAGGCCCAATGTTTCAATTTCGTGCGGAAGTGTCATAAATGCCAGATTTATGCAGACAAGGTGCACGTGCCTCCAAATCCGTTGAGCTTAATGTCGTCTCCATGGCCGTTTGCTATGTGGGGCATTGATATGATTGGAAAGATTGAGCCTACAGCTTCGAATGGGCACAGGTTCATATTAGTGGCTATTGATTACTTCACCAAGTGGGTAGAAGCAGCCTCTTATACGAATGTGACGAAGCAGGTTGTTGCTAGATTTCTCAAGAGAGACATCATTTGCCGATATGGAGTTCCCGAGAGAATCATTACTGATAATGGTTCTAATTTGAACAATAAGATGATGGCAGAGCTGTGCCGGGAATTCAAGATTGAGCATCACAATTCTTCTCCCTATCGTCCGAAGATGAATGGGGCGGTTGAGGCAGCCAACAAGAATATTAAGAAGATTGTGCAGAAAATGGTGGTAACCTACAAAGATTGGCATGAGATGTTGCCGTTTGCGTTGCATGGGTATCGAACGTCGGTGCGCACATCTACTGGGGCAACTCCTTTCTCATTGGTATATGGGATGGAGGCGGTATTACCTGTGGAGGTTCAGATTCCTTCTTTGAGAGTCCTGATGGACGTGAAATTGCAAGAGGCTGAATGGGTAAGGACCCGGTACGAAGAATTGAGCCTGATAGAGGAAAAGAGGCTAGCAGTCATCTGTCATGGGCAGTTGTATCAGCAAAGGATGAAGCGTGCTTTTGACAAGAAGGTGCGACCTCGGGTATATCACGTGGGTGATATGGTGCTGAAAAGGATCCTTCCTCCTCAAAACGATCGAAGGGGCAAATGGACACCGAATTATGAAGGTCCATTCGTGGTCAAGAAGGTTTTCTCTGGAGGAGCCTTGTTGTTAATGACCATGGATGGTGAAGATTTTCCATCCCCTGTGAATGCGGACGCAGTTAAAAAATACTTCGTATAAAAAGAGACCCGCTGGACGAAAAGAACAAAATAGTCCAGGCAAAAATGGGCATCCCGGCGAACCAAAAAACAGAAAGAAAGGTTCGGGCAAAAATTAGGGATATAAATGAAAAGATGTACACCCGGCAAGTCGAAAACCCGAAAAGGCGACTTGGGCAAAAAGGGGTATCCCGGTGGACTGAAAACCCGTAAGGGCGGTCCAAGCAAAAGAGGGATTGAAACGAACAACTGCGTCCGGCATAATCGTTTGCGCTTTGGTTGAAGCATCATGGATAATACCCGGTGGTGATCAATCAGAATTGTCTTATTCAGAAGGCAGAAAGCAAGGAGAGTCTGAGGACATATGGGGTGTAACCGAGTTGGAACTCGATGAGATCACGGGTTTCACATTGCCATTAGGATAGATTTTTCCTTTTGAGCGCAATTACCTCTTTTCAGGAATTGCTTCCCTTTGTATTGCTCATTTGAGCCACACATTTTTCAATCAATAAAATGCACATTCAGTCAAATAATTTTGTTTTTGTTTTTCATTACCGCTTTGATTACAAAAACATCCGATTATTTTGATAAAGAATCTTGCATTTTAAGACATACAGGTTTCCTTCCAATGCATGTTTATAAGATTGAAAGCTTGAAATCTTATGTGGAAGGTTGAGTGACCCAAGTGTTGAAATCTTGACACACCTGGGGCACGGTTTTATCTGACGATCTGTTTTGCAGGAACTGTTAGGTATTCGTCACTCACTTGCAGGTTGTGAGGCGGAAGCTTTGTAATAAATCCCCAGAGAGTTCGCTCAGGAACGAATGAATATGAAAAATGACGAAGACGTTGAGACGTACGACGATCCTTGATGATAATCAAGAAGACTCTTCAAAGTCGGAAGACATGAAAGTTTGTAGTTCCCCGCAGAGTTCGACCAGGGACGAAGGAAGAATGACGAAGACGTTGAGACGTACGACGATCTTTGGAATTAATCAAGAAAACTCTTCAAAGTCGGAAAATTGAAAAGAATGCATAAATCCCAGGAGTACGTCTCTCGTCGAGCGCGGAGCGACTTGGAATACAAGATGATGGAGCAGAAAAGGTCCAGACGAGTCTGGAAATTCTCAAAAGTGGAAAGCTGATACGAGATTGGGAGGTGGATACCGTGGTTCGACGAGTCGACGGGTGTTCTGTACCAACTTTTCTCATTTCCCAGCTAAGTCCCCAAGCAGAGTTATAGGATTAGCTCCCCAGCAGATTCAAGGTCTGTGAACTTCTCCAGCCGAGTCGGGATGGTTATCCCGGACAGGTTACAACGTTGTTTCCTCAGCAGCCAGGCCAGAAGGTTGCAGTTCCCCGAGTGGAGCGGGTTTCAATGACATATTTCCCTCAGCAGTGTTCATCCTACCAGTGGATTGAACGAGTTCCCGTAGTGGACGGATTTTTGCATCCCCAGCTGAGTTGATTCTACCTATGGATTGCATGGATTGTCCCCAGCGGAGTAGTATGCATTCCCTAGCAGGGTCAGGTGGTTATCTCCAGCAGGTGATGTATTGATGTTTCCCCAGTTGAGCCTGGAGGTTGCTATTCCCCTAGCAGAGTCTCTGTGAGTGTTTCCCCAGCGGAGTCAGCAGGTATCTGTGAGGGTTTTCCCGAAGCGGAATCAGGATTGATATCCCCAGCAAGTCAAGATTGTTGTATCCCCACAGAGTGTTGGTGATGCTTATCCCCAGCAGTTTCTCGAGCGGATTGGGTGCAAAGGAGGTTCTTCCCCAGCAAGGGTTGCCTATTTCCCAGCAGCAGTGTTGTTCCCCAGCAGGGTGGAATTGGAGCGGTAACGAGTTCCTCAGCAGAGTGTCTCATGCTCCCCAGAAGAGTCCCTTGAGGGGGATACCTTTTTATGCATTCATCATGAAAAAATAAGCATAGCATATTGCATAGAAAAATAAATAATCGCGTAGCATTTCCATAATTATGGAGCATTACGCAGAAAAAATCAATCATGCATCATTGCGAGCATAAGCTAGTCTCAAGCCGTGGTTACTGTTTGAGAAGTGGTTTTTGCCAGACAGCGAAGGTGTTACTCCGAGGAGTTTAGCCTCATGATTTGATCAAAGCAAGTTCCCCGGTAGTGCGATACTGGAGGAGGTTTCTGTCGTGCGAGATAGAGGGTGAAGATGTTACTCTGAGGAGTTTAGCATCATGACGTCAGTTCAGCAGTGTTCCCCAGTAGTGCGATATTGGAGGAAATGTTTCCGTCGGACAGAGATGGAAATGATATCAGAAGACGTTACGCGATCAGCGCGATTCCGGGGTTCAAATGGAGAAAAGGAGATGTTGCGACATTTTCTGGAGATCGGGGTTCAAATGGAGAAAAGGAGATGTTGCGACATTTTCTGGAGATCGGGGTTCAAACGGAGAAAAGGAGATACTGAGGTATTTTCTGGGGTTCAAATGGATATTGGAGTTGAAGATTGTATCCGGGATGAGGTCCTTAGGAGCGTCTTCTGTTCATGTGTCACCTTAGACTCGGGTTGAGGCCAATGGAGGTCGTTATAGGTGTCTTCTGAGGAAGAGATACGCATGCTACCTTCTTTATGAAGGTTTACCCTCTGACATGTCGCCCTCAGAGTGGTTTGGTGTTAGTTCCGACGTTGCCAGCGGAATTATCACAAGAGATGGGAGAAAAGGAGATGCTGAGGCATTTTCTGGGGTTCAAATGGAGAAAAGGAAATGTGGATACATTTCCTGGAGACGGGGTTCAAACGGAGAAAAGGAGATGTTGCGACATTTTCTGGAGAACGGGGTTCATTCTGGCGATCGAGAGCTATCGTCAGGCGACTGGGGTTCAAATCGGAGATCGGGGTTCATTATGTTGGCAAAGAGGAGTGCTGAGGCATTTTCTGGGATTCAAATGCAGAGATCTGAGGATCGTTTGCGGTAAAGAAAAATTGCGGGGTTCATCATTTTGGCAAAAGGGAGTGCTGAGGCATTTTCCGGGGTTCAAATGCAGAGATCCGAGGATCGTTTGCGCAGAGAAAATTTTTGGGGTTCAAGAAAAGCAAAAAAAAAGAAGAGAGAATAATAATCCCGAATGGATGTGTGGTATTCAGACCATGGTTATCCCTGCGTTACCATTTATTTTGGTATCCAGGTCGACTTGTTCGAGTTCGTTTCTTCGCCGATGCTGACAGGCGTTGTTAATTATTATCCCATCAGAGTACAAATTGTTCGTCTGTTCTTGGTATTCAATCACTCTTCATCCTGATCATCCGAAAGCCGAGGCTATTTCGTATCGACAGGTTCACAGTGGATTGAATAGGGGCAGCTGTAACACCTCAAAATTTGCCCTCCTCTCTTGGGACTAGCATTAACATATTTGCATTTCATTTTAGGTCATTAGGCATTTCATATTGCATAACATGTGGTTACATAGTGCAAGCCATCTTCCCAAGTCTTAATCAGAAGATGAGGAAGTTCAAAGGTGCAAGCCTAGGTTTTGTTGACTGATCATGGGCCATCTGAGGATTGGGCTGTGAATTAGGGTTTTATGATCTCCAAGGGTATTGGTCTTCATCTTGTTTGAATTGATGCATCATCATCATCATGATTGGATGTCATCAGAAGATTGAAGCTCATTCCTTGAGATTAGGGTTTTGACCACTGGTCAACCCTAATCAGTTGTATTGGGCCAGTCAGGGTTTAATCAGGAGATGGGGTTTGTGGATGATATGAGGATCATTCTATGATTATATGGTGCTTATTGAGGCTAGGGTGTCACCCTTGAGCCATTTCAGTTGGAGATTGGGGTTTAAATTGATCTATGCATTGCCAGATTCATCTATCAGATGAAAAGTCAACTGTGGTCAACTGTACATGATCTGATGGATTTGGAGGTGGAGATGAGTTAGACACACTTCATTCATGTTGGAACAAGTGTTAAATGACATTGCAAAGCTTAAAACTGAAGAAAATCAAGTCAGGACAAAAACTGCCAAAAATAGCAAGTGACTTGTAATTGAAGTTTCCAAAAATGGAAAGTTTTTGACCTCAAAAACAGAAGTCCAAGGAAGCTTCAAATGAAAAATTGTTCAACATGACAGATGTAGATCTTGTTCTCACCTTTCCAAAAAGTCCAAGAACTTGAAAATCCGATGTACGGTTTGCGAAATATGGCTCATTGAATTTCAGAAAAGACCGTAATCAGGAGGCCATAACTACCACATACTTTGTCCAAATTGCAAGTTCTTTATATGCACAAACTCCATTTGACATGTACTTTGAGGGTGCATCATTGGATTTGTCCAAAAATGGCCAAGGCAAAAAGTCACTTTTCAACTGGACAGCTGAATTGGACCAGGGGCAAAATCGTCCAAATGTCAAAATAATTGGAATTTTCGAATGGGACTTTTTCCAACACCTCAGGAATGGCATTTTAAGTGTGTTTGAATATTCATTTCATGGTTAATGCACATAGTTTGAGTTTTGGCATGAAAAATGAAATGGTCAAAAATGGATACTTTGCATACACATAGTGAAAATGAGATTTAAGCAACCAATTGGAATGGGAATTGTTTCTACACTTCACATATGGTGTTTTGGACATGTTGGAACCAAGTTTGAGCTGGCATGAGCTGTCTAAAGGAATTGACCATTTTGCCCTCACTTACAAAATAACAATTTCCATTAACCATGTCATTTTGCTAATTATGTGATTAGAGCTACAATTAAGCATCCATATATAATCCAAATCATTTCCTAATCATAACTAACTCTCACAATTACCAAGAACAGATCTAGAAACCTCTCATTCTCTCCATTTTGCTCAAGAACACACCAATCTTCAAATCCAAATTTCTTCCTCAATCTTCAACCAAAACTTGATTTTCTTTTTGCTGTGATCTTGTTTTAACATGTACTAGGACTGTTTTCATGATTCATCATCAATCAAGCCTTGCATCGCAACTGTTCAAGAACACCTCAACAATGGCAAATTCGAATTAAGAGCAGTAGAGGTCGAAGCAATTGGAACTGGACACGTCATTCATCTTCCACAAGGCTCTAGTACAACTGTTTTGAAGAGTTGGAGCTTAAAGCCGCGATTTACGCACTGCCATTGCCGGTATGTCGAAATTTTGAATCTCCCGTTTTGTTCGATTGATAGGTGCTTTGTGTAGTGCATTTCTTGTAGAATCCAATGGTGCTTGTGGTTTATAGAATGATTGAGTGAGTTAAGAGAAATCTCGATTTGAAGTTTTGTGTTCAAACCTTTAATCGTTCGATCCGTCTAGCATAGTTAGATTTAGGTTGATTAGGTTATATATTCATGATCTATGCATCGAGACCTTTCCAACGGTTATTAATTTGTGAGATTTGGTGATGAAATGAGCAAAGTCGAAGCTACCGTTGATGAACACGGTATTGCCGCTCGAAGAAGAAGATGAATTGTTGGATTATGTTTACTGTTTGATCCGTGTTTTCATGTAATTTTTTGAACAACTGGTTTACCGCGGTACTGTTTCGTTAACTACAAGATGCCATTAATAATTCATCCAATTTAATTATATTAATTCAAATAAATCCTTAAAAAATTATAAACACTTTAGAAAATTCATAAAAATTCTAAAAAATATTTAACACCTTAAAAAAATTCAGAAAAAATAGAAAAAAAATCCTAAAATTATGGAAATTTTTTCTATGGCTTTGTTGACTTGTGTAGAATTTTTTTGACCTATTGGTCAAAGTTGTGCATGGCAAAAATATTGTTTGACCTAGGCTTGTTTCACATGTATCCATTTTTGCTACATTCTACCAATTTGCTCATGAAATGCTCATATCATAAAATAAATGGCTGAAAATTTTTGTGGTGGTTCTTGACTCATTGAGAATTATTTATATGTAAATTTCATGAATTTTTGATACCTGGTTAGAGAGCAGCAAATTCTGGAACTTAGGTGTGACAATTTGTGTCACACCTCTTGATGTCAACTTGTTGAATTTAATTGGATGACCTATGCATGTTGGAATTGGCTGAAATTTTGCATGGTGAATTGTTGATATGTTAGGATGTTGTATGAATTTTTGTAGAATTTTTCATTGCATTTTCAATTTAATCTTGATTTTTCATTTCTGGTGATTAAATTTGCAAGTCCATGTGACATAGGTTGGTAGATTGATTGGGAAATCCTCATATTGTATTGTATGGCCATGAAATTTGATATGAATGAACTAGACACATGTTAGGACCTCCCTGTTTTGGTCTCATCCATTTCTTTTTTGTTTTCATTGAGTTATGAATTTTTGAAGTGGATGTATGCCTTGATGGTGTGAATTGAAGCATGAAATGGTGTCTGTTTTTGTTGATTTTCATTGACATGGTTTCATTTGCCCAATTGAGCTCAAATTTGACATGGTAGACCTTGATTGACCCCTGTTTAGGTGTAATTAATTTGAGGATTTTTGGATGTGTTTTGGTATGGATTTGAATGCAATACTTCTGTTTGTATGTTTGATGCTACACTTGAGCCCATTTGGATTGTTTTGTGCATGAATTGAGCATGATGGATGATATAAACATGATACCAATGATGTTTGATCTTGTTTGATGTTAATTTGATGTTGGATGGTGGATACCTTGCTGTTTTAACCTTTTTTCTTGCTTTTGGACCCTAGGCTTGGCCTAGTGGTCTAGTTGCTAATATTTGCTTGATTTTTCAGGATCCAAAAAGCAATGCACATGGAGAATGATCCAAATCCAATTTGATTGATGTTGTGGATGTTTGTACACTAACATAACATTGTTTTGTAGGTGTTGGAGCTTGGGCTTAAGCCTTGAGCTTGCTTTGTGTTGTATTGTTTAAACTGTTTGATTGTTTGCTGTATAGTTTGTCTGATTGAGTACTGACTGAGTTTGATTGTTTCCAGGTACTTTAGTTGCTCAGTTCCTTGTGAACTATTGCTTTGCTTTGCATAAGCAACTTGCATTGAGGTAGGTCTTCTTGACTTCATGTAGTCTGGAGACCCGGCTGTTACCGAGCCGGGCAAATTGTCTGAAGTCCTCCTTAAGAGGCAATGCTTGTGTATGTTTATTTTCAAGCCAAGCAGGAAAAGCCCTTCAAGTAAGGCAATTGGTGGAAGGTAGGGACAAGCAACCTGTCCCCCACTATTCAGTTGAGTCTTCTCCTTGCTCCCATTACATGGTTGTAGCATCGAGATCAAAAGCCCAAGATCTGTTGTGTCAGAGTCATCGAGTATAGAAGGGTTCCCCTATTCTGGACCCATGCTCATTTGTCAGCTCTCCCTGGTTAGGGATAAGAGCTGTGAGGTCTGATCCTCACTTCACCCATCATCTGCTTCACCTTAGCCTCGTAATGGCGAGGTTAAGAGCAAACACAGCCCGTACAGACGACTTGCTGAGGCAGTCAAACCTGATTGATTGAGCCCCCTTGTTTGGCTATAGTGCGTGTTATGTGGATATCTGATTGACATGCTTGTTTGAGATACCTGTTCTCATTTGATGATATATGATTGTATGCTTGTGTGCTAGCTTCTTTCCTGGTTAGGTTAGTTTGCTTATGCAAGTAGGATAGAAAACCGAACTTAGGGTTAACGATGCATGACAACATTAGGCTCGAGTCTCAGCTCCCTAGTTGTGTGTCTTTCCCCAGTTTCTGGTTAGCAATTTAGTCCCTTTCAGGGGAACTACATCGCCCTGATCCTCGTTCCAGACGAGGTATGTAGGCAGGTGGTCGTGCGAGACCACTCCGGGCAACCTTTTTCTTTTTGCGTGCGTTAACCTGTTATCTGATTGTGTTTGGCTCGGATGCCGACGTAAGCCCAGTGATTGGCAGTCGGGCTCCATGTTTGCCGTTTTGATTGTGTTTGGCTCGGATGCCGACGTAAGCCCAGTGATTGGCAGTCGGGCTCCACGTTTGCCGTTTTGAGTGTGTTTTGGCTCGGATGCCGACGTAAGCCCAGTGATTGGCAGTCGGGCTCCATGTTTGCCGTTTTGATTGTGTTTGGCTCGGATGCCGACGTAAGCCCAGTGATTGGCAGTCGGGCTCCACGTTTGCCGTTTTGAGTGTGTTTTGGTTCGGATGCCGACGTAATTCCATCCAGTGGTTGTCGGGCTCCATGTTTGCCACCCTTGTTTGTTTGTGTTGTTTTGTGTTGTTTGGCGTGCGTAAGCCGAACTACAGAGGCTCTGATTCTTGTTCCAGACAAGATATGTAGGCATAAGGTGCGATACCTTATCGAGCTCCCTTCTCCTAACCCCACCTGCGTTCCCCTGTGTGTGTGTGATGTTTAGCAACCTTTTCTTTATTCTAGGACGTGGATCCCTAGGAGTACCTAGGACGTGAGGGGTGCTAATACCTTCCCCTCGCGTAACCGACTCCCGAACCTTTTCTCTCTGGTCGCGAGACCATGTCTTTCCAGGTTTCTCTGAGCGTTTCCTTTCCCTACCTTGGGATAAATAACGTTTAGTGGCGGCTCTGTGTGTTTTTATTTTTAGGCTCGCCGGTTGATTTTTCGCAGGATGCGACAACAGATTGCCTGTTCATAGGCCCTCTTTCAAAAAATCAATGCAATTTTATTTCACTTTTACTCTTCTGTTTTGTTTGCATAAATGTCCATTGATTTGATTTGAATTAATATATGCATTTGAATATGATCAATGTTTATCAAAATACATGCATGGAATGGCAATAGCAATTACTACCCGAATTTAGGATCAAGGAGAAGGTCTAACCATGCTTCCAATGAATCCGCTACCAATTTTATTCTCACCAGCAAGCTTGTTTTTCCTCAGGAGAAATTGGCATTATTCCCCGGGCAAAGCCAGCTATTTCCCAGAAGAAGTCGATATCATCAGACAGATTGATCCTCTCTTCCATCCCCAGCCAGGCTCTGTTGAATATTTCCACCATCAGACCGAAATCAACAACCCTCTGCCAAGAAAGGGTCATCATTACAAGTATCTCCAATCAGTAGATGGGGATTTATTTTCTCCAGTAGAGTCTCCAAGCAGAACTTCTCATACGCATAACTCATTCATTACATCATTTCACAGCATACGCATGCATATAACATTCGCATTTATTTCTTGGCATAACACGAAACATCTCATGCATCATGACATAGCATGAAGCTAACGTTTCTGTGCAGGTTAATTATCCTCCTGATATAGTCAAGGTAAAAGGTTCATTCAGACATACACCTTTATCAATTATGTACAAAGTTCGGATACCATTCATGGGAACATTCATTCTGACAACACTCCGATATCCTCCTAACGATGGCATCTTTAAGCTCATCCCAGACATTTATTGCAAGTACAACATATACAGATATCATCAGACACAGCCTAACATACGGTTCATTCTGATTCAGCCCAACATATGATTCCTTCAACTATTTCAAGACGGTCTAATGTACGACCCAATTTGACCTTCGTCTCCTCAGATGCTACCTAGTGTACGGTACATTTCTGAAGTGTAGTCTAGTGTACGACTACCCCCTTTTATCATCAGATTCAGCCTAATGGACGGCTCAGTCTGCTCAGATACGGTCTAATGTAAGACCCAATTTGACCTTCGTCTCCTCAGATGCTACCTAGTGTACGGTACATTTCTGAAGTGTAGTCTAGTGTACGACTACCCCCTTTTATCATCAGATTCAGCCTAATGGGCGGCTCAGTCTGCTCAGATACGGTCTAATGTACGACCCAATTTGACCTTCGTCTCCTCAGATGCTACCTAGTGTACGATACATTTCTGAAGTGTAGTCTAGTGTACGACTACCCCCTTTTATCATCAGATTCAGCCTAATGGACGGCTCAGTCTGCTCAGATACGGTCTAATGTACGACCCAATTTGACCTTCGTCTCCTCAGATGCTACCTAGTGTACGGTACATTTCTGAAGTGTAGTCTAGTGTACGACTACCCCCTTTTATCATCAGATTCAGCCTAATGGACGGCTCAGTCTGCTCAGATACGGTCTAATGTACGACCCAATTTGACCTTCGTTTCCTCAGATGCTACCTAGCGTACGGTACATTTCTGAAGTGTAGTCTAGTGTACGACTACCCCCTTTTTTATCATCAGATTCAGCCTAATGGACGGCTCATCCTACAACTCCAATACAGTCTATCATAAGACCCATTTGGATCTTCAACTCAGAGACGATCTAGCGTATGATCCATTCTGATTTTTCATCCTCGGCAAAGTCATCTGCCTAACGAACAGCTCATTCTGATACTCAGATATGGTCCAGTGTATGATCCATTCTGATCCCTTATCCCCAGCAGCATATAGCATACTCCGACTCCCCGGCGAGGTCGACAACATAATGGATGACTCACTATACGGTCTGATGTACGACCCGGTGTGACACCCATGTCTCCAGATATCGTCTAACGTACGACAGAATCTGGAAATCTCCTCATCAAACTTCCTGGATGCCATCTTTAAGCCCATCTCCGTCAAGACTGATGGACAAGCGCAAATTGTTGGGGCATTCTAGTGTCCAATAATCTTTCACCTCCAGACCACGAACGGCACATACCATTCTGACTCTCTCGGTTCAAGAATATTGAACAGGGGCAGCTGTCATACCCCAAAATTTGCCTGTTGATATTACAGAGCATTCCTCAAGACCCTCCGATTTGTTATGCAAGGCACTGACATCAAATGGACAAAAGCCCAGCTCACAACAGGCCCAATCCAAAGGCGGCCCAAAATAGCTTGCTCGCTAGGCGAGCAATCCCTTCGCCTAGCGAATACTTCATCATGATACTCGCCCAGCGAAGCATCAGATCCAGAAAAAAGCCCAGAATAGCTTGCTCGCTAGGCGAGTAATTCCTTCGCCTAGCGAAGCTTGCGAAAATCTGAAGTTTTGGACCTCATTTTAAGCCCATTAGGTCACCACCACTACTACTATAAATACCAGCTCCTCAGCCGCGAAAAGAACACACAGACCCAGAGGGAGAAACACGGAAACGCACAAACAAGCGGACGAAGGACGGAAACCCTGGTGCAAAAACCCTGCTAACCTGAAGGCAGCCCATCCGCGCCGAAGCTACCGCCGCCCAACTCAATCCGGCCTCCAAGCAATCAATCCCTTTCACTATCGCAATTGCACACAGGTTTGCGTATCACCGTTGTTTTACGTTTCCAATTGATCTTCTTTACATACATGATGCATTCCGATTAAGGTTTTGATATGTAAATTGATTTCGCATGTGAATCCGAGTATGAATATCCTGTATAATTGTATCTGCTATGCCTGTGATCAAATGCAAGAATAGTACAGGTTTTCGGAAGTCGTGCTGCTGCCAAATTCCAAACCCGTGGCCGCTCGCTAGCTCATCGCTAAGCGATCCTGCAGCGAGCCTTCGCTGAGCCTTCGCTAGGCGAAGCAGAGGCGAACGGGACAGTGGCTGCTTTGTCCCTTTGTTGTCCATTTTATGTTTATCTAATCATGATTCTGTATTATTTGGCTTAAATTCCTGATTGTTGTATTTATTTTATGATGCAATTTCTAATTGTATTTTACCTCAATGCTCTAATCCGTGTGTTGCATGGTGTAAAAGCTAGCATACTTCCAAAGAAATAGCCGGCTAGGCATGCCGCTTTAGGCGTGGACATTCTTGAGGAGATGGCTTTTGGATGACCTAAGTTTAATATGGAGATTCATCTTGAATCACCAAGCTTGATTTTTTTAATGTATTGATTTCATTGATTTACTGTGGACCTAATTACCTAACTGATTATGGCTATTTAATTAATTGTTAAAATCCGGACTTTAAATAAATAATATCGGACCTCTCTTTATTACCCCACGATTACGTAATACGGTCATGTCCCGCGAATGTGGGGATACACTTAGCAACGGCCCTTCGGTTAAATCATCATAAAATAAATCATGGTCCCTCGGATGTTGCCTTCGAAAATACGATTTTGTCCCTCGATGACCCTTCGGTGTAGCCTACGGTTAAATGATGATCGTCCCTTCGAATGCTAAGGTATCCTTACAACTGTTGCCTTCAATGACCTATCGATGACCCTACGATGACCCTTAAACATCCAAAGGATAAAACTACTTACTTCTCAATAGTAAGGACAGTTTTACCCTCATAAGGATAGGAAACGTTCATAACGACCTTAGGAAGGTATAACTCTCAATTACTGGATCATAACCTAAAATATTTTCAACACCTCACACCTTTCAAAATCTCTTTTGGAAAATCACCACTTGGTATACATTCATACTAGAATCATTACCGAGTTATAAACCATTTTCAAAATCAAATGAGATAAATACTTTGTATACATTCATACGAGAATCATTACAAAGTTAAACTCTCTTTTCAAAACATTTTCTAAGCCATTCACAAGCACTTTTTCAGACAAAAATATAAGTGATCCAGTAATTAAGAGCCCATGGATAACCATGGATACAAAGGGTGCTAATACCTTCCCTTTGTATAATATACCTCCCGAACCCAAAATCTATTGAGGTCTTTCCTGTTCTTTTCCAACTTTCCTTATGGGATAAAAGAAAAGTCGGTGGCGACTCTTGCTATCCGCGACATTGCGATAAAAAGCAAAACACCCCAAGTCAGTTCACCGTATGACAATATGGTATCATAGTCTTTCGTTCGAGAAAGGAGTCAACTTACTTGTATCGAAAGTCAACGGCGTCACAAGGGTAGTGAGTAAGAAACGTTCTGTTGAAGAGTGTCAACAGCGCCACAAAGGTAGTGAGTAAGAAATGATTCGTGCGTATAATAGTTTGTGGAAGTAAGAAAAACTTTCACTTTAAGGGGAGTCTTGTGGACTCACACTTGAGAGGAAGTGTTAAGAATGTAGCAAATGTGAGTAGTGTGGGTAATAGTTCCACATTGGTTGGAACTGTGAAGACTTAAGCGTTTATAAGTAAAAGAACCCATTCACATATCACCTTAAGATTTTTGGTGAATATGCGGTGTCTCTCTCACTTGTGTGGTGCTCTTAGTCCAATACTCATCCTCATTGTAACACCCCAAAATTTGCCCTCCTCATTCATGCATTCATTTAGCATTTCATATTGCATTTCATCATGTCAATCAGAATTAGATCCGAAAAAAACGAAAAAAATAAAGAGAAAAAAAAAACGAAAAAATAAATAAATAAAAAAAATTAAAAAAAAATTAATTAAATAAATAATTAAATAAACAAATAAATAAAAAAAAAATCTTGGACTTGGATCTTTCTCAAAAGCCCACTAAGCTACCAATATTAGCCTATAAATACTAGAGTTTCATTGAAACAAAAGCCACACAGAAGAGGAGAAGAAGGAAGAGAAGCAAAATACTCTGAGGTTTCCTTGGAACAAAACCCTGGAGGAAAAAGAAAGTGAGAGAAGAGTCAACAGAGTTCAGAGCAACCTCCGGACACTGAAGGGAACTCATTGGCAAAGAACCAGTTCTATCTCATATAAACCCTGAGATTGTTCTGCAAACCCCGGTACAATCCAATTTCAATCAAGCTCTCCAATCAGGTTTGCCCTATATCCATAATCTCTATGCTTTCAATTTGAATTTTCTGAATGTATGAGGTATTATGGGTGAATTTGATACCCTTTTGATGCATATGTTTAACAAGAGGTTTAGGCCTCTTACCCTTGGTTTTTTTTTTTTTGTGAATTGAAAGGGCATGATTCATGTGGTTACATTTTGATTTGGGGGCAACTCTTGGTTGCCCTATCTTGTTTCACTAACCCTTTTGTTGAGTTTTTGTGAAGGCACATGACTTTTGCAGGGATAACTTGCGTGGTTTCCCACTTTATTTGTGGGATAACCCCTGGAGGTTCATTCCGATTACCTGTACTGACTCACCTTTCTTTGATGGCATTAGCTTGGGAGATCCCTGGGTTTCTTACTCCTTTAATTGCTGTTACTTCGGATCTTTATCCGTGTGGTACTTTTACATTTTTCCCGCATTTTACTGCTTTCCTAGCTGGAAGACCTCGATAGGAGGCAACGTTTGAGCCCCTTAGTGGCATTTTACTTTGAGATACATGTTTTGTATTTTGTATTCATATCCCTGCAGGTAGCGCGGTTCCTTCGTCAAGGACTGCCATTTTGCCCTTGAGCATCCCAAACCCTAACCCTTCATTGATTTTTCTTCTCCTAAAACCCAAAGCAACACGTTAACTCCTTCTACTACAGGCGAGTAAGTCTCCAAAGGTCGAGCATCCGGTAGATTGCGTAGTAACGTCGTTCGTCCAAAACCCAATCCATAACCCTGTAGTTAGCCGAACTACGTTTTGCTCTGATTCTCAGGCCAGATGAGATACGTAGGCATAAGACGCGATGTCTTAGCGAGCACACATCCCCCAACCCATAGGTCAGCCGAGCTACGAAGACTCTGATTCTCATATTCAGATGAGATACGTATGCAGTGGATGCGACATCCGCGCGAGTCATTTTCATTTAACCTTTTTTTTTGGTAAACAGCACAAGATAAACCCACACCCTTTAAATAAGAACTACAAAAGTGGATCCCGTAGAGTACTACGGATGCGTAGGGGTGCTAATACCTTCCCTTCGCATAACCGACTCCCGAACCCAAGATTTGGTTGCGAGACCCCGTCTTGTCCTTTCCTTTTTCAGGTTTACTTCGAGTGTTTCCTTTCCCTCCTTTGGGATGAATAACGCACGGTGGCGACTCTTCTGTCTTTTTCTTTCGCCGGTTGTTTTTTTTCGCACTGTATTTTTCAGGTTGCGACAGCTGGCGACTCTGCTGGGGACCGGTTTCCCTAAGCGAGTCCCTCCTAGCTTTTGTAGTTTGTTTATTGGGTGTTCATGCTTTTGTACGGTTATTTATTTACCTGCTTTACCTTATTGCATTATGTACATATCCTTGCTTTATCTGTTGGCTGGCTATGGCTGCTTCGTGATCTTTGTGAGATGAGTTCTATACCCGAACTCCAGTGCACTTAGGATAGGAGAATGGCATAGTCCTGTCGACTTGTGTGGAGTTATTCCTTAGCGAGTTGACTTGCAAGCCCATTCACTTGGTGGAGGTCATGTTGAGATCAATAATGTCACATAAGTAAGTTGTGGTTAGACATTACTTGTTCCAATATAGACCTTAGAAGCCGAGGACCTTAGTTTACCAAACCCATCTTGGCCTATTCGTAGGACGTAGTGCGAAAGTCGTTCAAGTGTAAGATTTGATACGATTGTTACGCGATACTACACTCATAAGAGTCTCTCTTGAGAATATTGTTGGAATACGAGTAGTCGTTCCTCTGATAATATCCGAAAGATGGGATTATGACTATGGGAACCTTTTGTAGAACATGTTTGGCAGGTTTAAACCTTAGTACACTCCTTTTGGGTGGTTCTTAACCTAAACTCCATGCTCGTGACTTGCAACAAACCCTTGATTCATGGTTAATCCGATCAGGTATCCTTAATACCAATGGAACTCGGGTGTTGATAAGATGTAAACCATAATCCACCAAAATGGGTGGTTGATATTAAGGATAACATGATCCATCCCATGACCTTTGTTTGGTGTGCTCTTAATTTCTCTCCAGACAGTGCAACCCGATAGATGTTCAAGCAGATACATCAATTCTGATTGACATGCCTTTGCATTGCATAACATCATCTGCATATTTGCATCCAACATCTCATGCTTATTCATTTGCAGGGTATTCCCTTTCAAAACGGGGGTGCCTTAAAACTGAACAAGCAGTGCATCGCATACCATGCATATTAACCCTTGTATGTTTTGCAGGTGTCACCGCAGTGTCTAATGTTTGTTCCATGTATCAGGCAGTTATTGGTCCCAAGCGAGTCCACAGGTACCCGACAAAGGAAAATCGTCCACAGCTAGCGATGGACCAAGTACAGAAAGAGATGGCTGATATGCGTGAAAGGATGGATCAGTTCATGACATTGATGACTGGTATGGCAGCAGGCCAAGAAAAGCTGAGGGAATTGGTTGAGCAACCGAGGCCCAATCCAGATTTGGAGATACCAAATGCTGAGGGAAACCCTGGTAACCCTGGGAACGCTGATAACCCTGTGAACACTGGTAACGCGGGTAACGCGAATGCTGATGGAAACCCGGGTAATGTTGGCAACACAGGGAATGTTGGAAATGATATTGGCGGAAGGTACAATGTGAATCAAGGAATTCGGATTAACGGACACCCCGTTACTGAAGATTATCAGTGTGATCAATTTTCTTTGCACGACGAGGCCCTCGAGACCACTCGCCGTATGGATGAGCTTGCTGAGAAGCTCAAATCTTTGGAGTCTCAAAATTCCTTAGGCTTTGATGTCACAAATCTTGGTCTGGTTCAGGGAGTAAGGATTCCTCACAAGTTCAAACCCCCTACTTTTGAGAAATACAACGGGGCTTCTTGCCCACGCACTCATCTCCAATCTTATCTGGGAAGGTTGGGAGCTCACACGGAAGATGAAAAGCTGTGGATGTACTATTTTGAAGACAGTCTAACTGGAGCTTCTCGTGAATGATATTCTCATTTGTCTCGTACTACCATCAAGAGCTGGAAAGACTTGGCAGAGGCTTTTGTCAAGCAATATCAATACAACTTGGACATGGCTCCGAATCGGACCTTGTTGCAAGGTATGTCTCAGACTGCCAAGGAAACCTTTAGAGAGTATGCTCAGCGTTGGAGACAGATTGCCGCGTTCGTCCAACCCCCTATGTCTGAAAGGGAGATGGCGGACATGTTCATGAACACTCTTCAAGGCAATTATATTGAGAGATTGGCTGTTTGCCCATCAATCAGCTTTGCAGAGATAGTAATTGCTGGAGAAAGAATCGAGAGTCTGTTGAAGATGGGCCGAATTCAAGACAATAGTGCTTCCAACTCATCAGGTCCCAAGAGACCGTTTGCTGGTAACGGTCAGCGAAGAAAAGAAGGCGAGACAAGCGTTGTGTATGCCGGCAGAGGCAGGGGTAGAGGACGCCCTAATTATTACCAAGATCAAGTGGCCGCAGTCACTATTCCAACACCTGTTCCTCAACCGCAATATCATCCGCAACAACAACCCAGGTACAACAATCAAGGAGGTAATCCGGGTCAACAGAGACACTATCAACAACGTCCAAGGCAGACGGATCGGGTCATCGAGCCAATCCCAATGCCTTATTCAGTATTACTTCCCAAGCTGATTGACATGAATCTGGTTACATTGAGAACTCTGGCCCCACCAATCGATCCCAATAATTTGCCTAGAGGTTATGATGTCAACGCCAGATGTGCTTTTCACTCCAACGCACCTGGCCATACTACAGATAATTGCAAGGCTCTCCAGTTAAAGGTACAAGATTTGAGAGATGCCCAGGCTATCAATTTTGCTCCGGTGCCTAATATTATCCAGAACCCGATGCCGGCTCACGGCGGGCAGGGGATTAATGCTGTCGAAGTGGTTGAAGCTGGTAATGCCCAAGGCTGGGGCAAATTTGTGGAGCCAGTCATCAAAGAAGACAAGTTTGGATTGGGGTATGCTCCGGGATTTCAGAAGAATGAAACCGGTACTCTCTCCAGCGGGGGTTTGGTTTCTCCCCACGTCGTCAATGCTGCAGATGAAGACAAGGCTGACAGCGATTGTGACTTAGATAGTTGGATTCGCCCGTGTGTCTCGGGAGAAAAGCTCGACAATTGGTCGTCTGAAAAAACCGTTCGGGTTACTCTACCGAAAGAGTGATTTTTATTGTTTTCCTTTATTACATGCATAACAAAGTCTTACACTTTGCCCAAGGTGTAATGGCTCATTTGTAGGGCCATCCATTTAGTTACGTTTCGCAATTATTTTTATCATCAATAAAGGACGGCTTTTGCAAACAATTTTGTGTTCTCTTTCTTTCAGTTTTTTTACTTTTACAAAAAAAAATGGCGATATTTCTTTTTTCGTTTTTCCTTTCTTTCAAAAAAAAATCTCTCATTCTAAGGTAAAGCATGATCCTCCATCATGCAGAGCCGGCCACTCGGATCTCACTGCTAACGACACTGCTATGGCCAAGTATGACTTCGACAATCCTATCTATCAAGCCGAAGAAGGGGCTGAGGAAGATTGTGAATTGCCTGAAGGGTTAGCCAGATTGTTGAAACAGGAGGACCGAGCTATTACACCTTATCAGGAGGTGGTTGAGACCATCAACGTTGGTACCGAAGACGACAAGAAAGAGATCAAGATCGGGGCCAGTCTACAGGCCGAGAGGAAAGACCGTTGATCATGTACTTGACTGTGTTAGAAAGGTCAGTGGGTTGTGTGCTCGGTCAGCATGACGAGTCAGGTCGAAAAGAGCATGCAATATACTACCTTAGCAAAAGTTTATCGACTGTGAACAAAGATACTCATTGCTCGAGAAAACTTGTCGCGCTTTGGCATGGGCTGCTCGCCGACTAAGACAGTATATGTTGACTCACACGACTCTATTGATATCAAAAATGGTTCCAGTCAAGTATATTTTTGAAAAGCCAGCACTTACCGGAAAGGTTACTAGGCGACAAATGATACCGACAGAGTACGACGTCCAATACACTTCACAAAAAGCCATCAAGGGAAGTGTCTTGTCAGACTATCTTGCAGAGCAACCGATTGATGATTACCAACCTATGAGGTTTGACTTTCCTGATGAGGACATCATGTTTCTCAAATCGAAAGATTGAGAGGAACCACTCACGGAGGAGGGGCCTGACCCTGAATCCAAATGGGTTATGATGTTTGATGGGGCGGTCCACGTCAATGGTCGCGGAGTTGGTATAGTGTTGATCACACCGGAAGGGGGTTCATATGCCATTTGGTGCCAGAATAACTTTTCCCTGCACCAACGATGAAGCCAAATACGAAGCTTGTATCCTAAGACTTGAGGAAGCCGTCAATATACAGATTAAAACCCTGGATGTATACGGGGATTCAGCTTTGGTCATCAATCAAACCAACGGGAAATGGTGCTATGCTGGAACTACGTACCCAGAATTGACGTATCTCGGTCAGAGACGAATGAAGAAAGCATTTGGTCAGAAAGTGCGCCCTTGGGAGTATCGAGTCGGTGAATTGGTACTCAAAAGATTTCTTCCTCCCAACACAGATCACAGGGGCAAATGGACATCGAACTATGAGGGTCCGTACGTGGTTAAAAGGATTTTCTATGGCGGAGCTTTGACGCTAACAACCCTGGAGGGCGAAGGATTCCCGTCCCCTATTAACTCAGACGCGGTTAAAAAATACTTCGCATAAAATAGACCCGCTGGACAGTAAAAAGAATAGTCCAGGCAAAAAAGGGGCATCCCGACGAACCAAAAAAAAAGAATAAAGAGGTTCGGGCAAAAATTAGGGATATATATAAAAAAAAAAAAGAGTACACCCGGTGAGTCGAAAACCCAAAAGGGCGGCTCAGGCAAAAATGGGTATCCCGGTGGATTGAAAACCCGAAAAGGGGGCGATCCAGGCAAAAGTTAGGGAATAAGCGAATGACTGTGATCTGAGTTCACCAGTGTTATATCACCGTTTCATTCAATCCGGCAATCTTCGAAGGTTAAAGATCGACTAATCATCCACTTCAGAAAGCAAGATGAGCAGAGCGTCTTAAGGACATACGAGTCATAGCAGAGTCGAAACTCAGTGGGACCCCGTTTCCACATTGCCATTAGGATAATTCTCTTTTTTTTATAGCGATCACCTCTTTTCAGGGATCAGCTTCCTGATACCCTCGCCTATTCCTGGCACAAATTTTCTCCCCAGTAAGAGTCGAATAGTTCAGTTAAAGAGCCTCTTTATTTTTCATTTATCAGTTTGTTTGCAAAAATGTCTGAATTTTTGATAAAACATATTGCATATGAACATAATGGTGGCTTTTGCAGATGATTTGCACAGGAAAACATTTAAAATTGCTTTGAATGTGCTTAATCCCGGACGGTGAATTCAAACCGAGTAATTCCCCCGAGGCATACGTGTATTTTTTGTTGCAGGTCACAGGAACCGGATGCCAAGTCATGAATCCTCATCCCTAAGCGGTTGACAAAGTCTCTCCACAACAGAGCATGTTCCTCAGTAGAGTTGACAGTATCCAGACTATATATCCCCAGCGGAGTTAACGGTGTCAGACTGTATCTTCCTAGCAACAGCGGAGTGGTTGCATACCCAACGGACAAGAGGGTGGTGTTCCCAGTGTTCATCTCATCCCCAGCAGATTATTTCTAACATATTTGTTCTAATCCCCAGCTAGAGGACGATTAGCAAGTTCATATCCCCAGCAAAGGTCGTTTCCTACGACATTTCCCCAGGAAGTGTTTTCCCCACAGACTCTCCTTACAGAGCCTCGTCGAACCAAGTTTCCATAGTTGATACTCCCCCCGCAAGGTCAACTTTTCAAGCAGCCAATTTATTTTTGGTGGCTCATTGGTCCCGGCAGACGGATCATTCCCCACAGAGCATTCAAGGATTGATACAGCGATCTGTTCCCTACCGGAGTTTGCTTCCCCTAGCAGATTTCTTTTTTCTTTTACACCATGCATAGCATTTGCATTCGCATGCATATCATATCAAGCATACACATAAGCTGATAAACAGGTTCTTCCAAGCAGACTGAAGAATTACTGTACAACCAAGGTCTTGAGATCCAGCCAGAGGATCAAGCGTGAGTGATCCAGCTTGAGGGTCATTTTGAAGATTCAGCCTGAGAATCGTTTTCCCGTGATCCAGCATGAGGGTCACTTTTTGAAGATTCAGCCTGAGAATCGTTTTCCCGTGATCCAGCATGAGGGTCATTTTTGAAGATTCAGCCTGAGAATCGTTTTCCCAAAGAGTCAGCCTGAGGCTCAATTTGAAGATTCCCCAGTGAAGTCGCCTACAAGCTTTATTTCCCCAGCAAGCCCAAGTCTAATTGAGGAGTCGTTACAACATGTTCTAGCCCGAAGAATATGTACGAAGCCCAAAAGTGGAATATTCTCGAAGCTGCATATATAATATGAAGGTTGGGTGTAGATTTCAAAAGAGGGTCAACCAGCGCATGCCTCAGATGCGGGATCCTAATGATGGGAATTTATAATCAAAACAATCCAGATCTAGCCAGAAGATCGAAGTCAGGTCTAGCCCGAAGACCAGAAATAGATTCAGCCAGAGAATCGAAACAATTCAGATCTAGCCAGAAGGTCGAAGTAGATTCAGCCAGAGAATCAAATTGAGTATAGGTTCAGCCAGAGGATCGACACTCCAGATCTAGCCAGAAGATCAAAGTCAGGTCTAGCCCGAAGACCGAAAATGGATTCAGCCAGAGAATCAAAGGAAATAGATTCAGCCAGAGAATCGAAACGAAGGAGATCTAGCCAGAAGATCGAAGAAGATCTAGCCAGAAGATCAAAATCGTATCCAGCCCGAGGATCAAAATTAATATCCAACCAGAGGACTAAATTGAGTATAGGTTCAGCCAGAGGATCGAAACTCCAAATTAAGCCAGAAGACTGATTCAGATCAAGCTAGAGGATCAGAAGAAAAATAAACAGCACGGTGTATTTCCGCATTTTTTGTGGTATTCTCGGAGCACAAATTTTCGGTCTGTCTTTGGTATTCAATCACAGCTCACCCCGTTTGTCTGATAAGTTGTTCGCTTTCATCCTACTCGGGTTAGCTGATGATTGAATAGGGGCAGCTGTAACACCCCAAAATTTGCCCTCCTCATTCATGCATTCATTTAGCATTTCATATTGCATTTCATCATGTTAATCAGAATTAGATCCAGAAAAAAAAAACGAAAAAAATAAAGAGAAAAAAAAACGAAAAAATAAATAAATAAATAAAAATAAAAAATTTTACAATAAATAAAAAATAATAATAAAAAAAAATCTTGGACTTGGACCTTTCTCAAAAGCCCACTAAGCTACCAATATTAGCCTATAAATACTAGAGTTTCATTGAAACAAAAGCCACACAGAAGAGGAGAAGAAGGAAGAGAAGCAAAATACTCTAAGGTTTCCTTGGAACAAAACCCTAGAGGAAAAAGAAAGTGAGAGAAGAGTCAACAGAGTTCAGAGCAACCTCCGGACACTGAAGGGAACTCATTAGCAAAGAACCAGTTCTACCTCATATAAACCCTGAGATTGTTCTGCAAACCCCGGTGCAATCCAATTTCAATCAAGCTCTCCAATCAGGTTTTCCCTATATCCATCATCTCTATGCTTTCAATTTGAATTTTCTGAATGTATGAGGTATTATGGGTGAATTTGATACCCTTTTGATGCATATGTTTAACAAGAGGTTTAGGCCTCCTACCCTTGGTTTTTTTTTTTTTTTGTGAATTGAAAGGGCATGATTCATGTGGTTACATTTTGATTTGGGGGCAACTCTTGGTTGCCCTATCTTGTTTCACTAACCCTTTTGTTGAGTTTTTGTGAAGGCACATGACTTTTGCAGGGATAACTTGCGTGGTTTCCCACTTTATTTGTGGGATAACCCCTGGAGGTTCATTCCGATTACCTGTACTGACTCACCTTTCTTTGATGGCATTAGCTTGGGAGATCCCTGGGTTTCTTAC